>NW_024745407.1:170000-175000 GCF_018991925.1 Homarus americanus | reverse complement strand
AACAGCATGTGCGTCCAACCCCGCCCCCCCCATTAAAGAGGTACACACACACACACACACACACACACACACACACACACACACACACACATAATCCACTCATGACTTACTGACCAACATTCCTATCTCGAGTTACAGTGTTGCCAGATAAAAACTGGTCCCTCACCTCGTCCTGCCACTCTGTCAGACTCCTCAACCTCAGTTCCTTTCATCTGGCAACACTGACTATGTATACTGGCTTATCTAAATAAATATATACATAAAGATATACATATTCATTCATGTTTATGTATGTATATATTCAACACCTTTTAATCAAATAATCAATCATATACCAGTAAATGATAATTCCCTGGTTAATATAATCCATACTTTTAAAAACATACTCAAATTAGGTCAAAAATAACATCCATCAGTTTGGTCACGAGAGGCGGATTGAACCTGACGAAATGAAAACAGAAAAATTACTCTTAAATTTCTCACAGTTTGGCGTCATAATAATTTCTCACTATAAAACCTGATGAGAAATGATGACTACAAGATAATATGGTATAGTGTGGTTAATATAGCCTGTATAGTGAGGTCCTGACACACACACACACACACACACACACACACACACACACACCACGTGAGGTCCCTCATAACACCATCTGTGAGGGAATTACTACACACACCTCATAACACCATCTGTGAGGGAATTACTACACCACGTCAGGCCCCTCATAACACCATCTGTGAGGGAATTACTACACCACGTCAGGTCCCTCATAACACCATCTGTGAGGGAATTCGTACACCACGTGATGCCCCTCATAACACCATATGTGAGGGAGTTACCACACCACGTAGGGCCCCTCGTAACACCATCTATGAGGGAATTACTACACCACGTGAGGCCCCTCATAACACCATCTGTGAGGGAATTACTACACGTGAGGCCCCTCATAACACCATCTGTGAGGGAATTACTACACCACATCAGGTCCCTCCTAACACCATCTGGGAGAGAGTTACTACACTACGTGTTTGCTGTTCAACACCTACATTAATCTGAATGTTCACTGTATGTTCCTTTACCTTTCTCTAATGAAGGCTTTTGTTAAACCACCAATGTACGTAATAAGTCATTTATGTCCAATGTATATTTTCAGCCTTCGGGCTGCAGAACTTTTTCAATAAAACCGTTAACATGATGATGATGATGACACACACACACACACACACACAAACACACACACGCACACACACACACACACACACACACACACACACACACACACACACACACACACACACACACACACACACACACACACACACACACACACACACACACACACACACACACACACACACACACACACACACACACACACACACATAGAGCCAATTATGCAGTTTGTTATTTTATTGATGTTTGTTATCTTGTTGAGACTCTTGGTGTATCTATCTGTCTATCCCCTGTCTATTGTTTTATCTATCTGTCTATATTGTGTGTGTGTGTGTGTGTGTGTGTGTGTCTGTCTGTCTGTCCATTTTCTTAACTCTCTCTCTCTCTCTCTCTCTCTCTCTCTCTCTCTCTCTCTGACCAGCACCTGAACACCTTAAGATTAATTACAGGTGTTTATCCGGACAGGTAATTTAATTGAAACCGGCCATGATTATAGCTTCACGAGACCCTAACATTATCTGACATTAACCTAACCTAACCTGACCAAACAAGACAGTCAACGATACAAACAAGTTTTAAGTTAATCCTAATCCTATATAAAGTCTCTCTATTCCCAGGATTAATGAGAAGGATTTTCAAGATATAAATTCATTCATAAAATCTGAAATCCACTAACCTCAAGGAAAAGTTAAAGCGGGATTTGTATATAAAATTTTATGACTTAATCCAGTAAATCTGTTGACCTCAGAAAACGGGATTTTTCTTTTTATTAAATTAATCCTAAACTTACGAGGTGGTGGTGAGGGGATTACACGCACGATTAGGATTTTAGGGAAGGGATTTTTTTTTATTAATAACAATGATTTTACGAGATGGAAAATTTAAGTCTTTGTTTTTTTCATTAAATTATATAAGAAAAAAATATTATCGTTTTTTCATCTAAATCCAAAAAAATCTCATAACATCAAAAGGTCAACACATCAAAAGGTCAACACATCAAAAGGTCAACACATCAAAAGGTCAACACATCAAGAGGTCAACACATCAAGAGGTCAACACATCAAAAGGTCAACACATCAAAAGGTCAACACATCAAAAGGTCAACACATCAAGAGTTAACACATCAAGAGGTCAACACGTAAAGGTCAACACATCAAAGGTCAACACATCAAAGGTCCAACATCAAGAGGTCAACACATCAAAGGTCAACACATCAAAGGTCAACACATCAAAAGGTCAACACGTAAAGGTCAACACATCAAAAGGTCAACACATCAAAAGGTCAACACATCAAAAGGTCAACAAATCAAAAGGTCAACACATCAAAAGGTCAACACATCAAAAGGTCAACACATCAAAAGGTCAACACATCAAAAGGTCAACACATCAAAAGGTCAACACATCAAAAGGTCAACACATCAAAAGGTCAACACATCAAAAGGTCAACACATCAAAAGGTCAACACATCAAAAGGTCAACACATCAAGAGGTCAACACAAGAAAGTTATTTACAATTTTTTATTTTTTTCTTGTCTATATTTTTTTAACACTGGAACCAAGATTTTTTTACGACTCCACAAATTGTCATGAGATATGAAGGAGGAGGAGGAGGAGGAGGAGGAGGGGAGGAGGAGGAGGAAGGGAGGAGGAGGAGGAGGAGGAGGAGGGAGGAGGAGGAGGAGGTAGAAGAAGAAGAGAAATACTTTTACAAACATGACAGTCTTACCTCCTCATTACCTCACCATTCACCTCCTGTTCTTCCTCTCTCACCTCAACTAATCCCCTCCTCTCTTCCCGTCTTCCCATTCACACCTCCTCCTCCTCCCCTCCCTCACTCCTCTTATCACTGTAATTCATTTACGACACAAAGCCCAAATTCGTTTTAATTCATTTTGTTGGCCAGTTAGCGTACCCCCCTCCTCCTCATGCTTCGTTATTAGTGTTTGAAGTTGTTGCAGTTAATGGAAGGTTAGGTTAGGTTGGGTTGAGTTGGGTTAGGTTAGGTTAGGTTCTAGGTTATTGTTAGGTTAGGTTAGGTTAAGGTTAGGTTAGGTTATTGTTAGGTTAGGTTAGGTTGGGATTAGGTTATTGATGAGTTAGGTTAAGGTTGGGTTAGGTTAGGTTATTGTTAGGTTAGGTTAGGTTGGAGTTAGGTTAGGTTATTTATTTGGAGTTGCATTGTTAGGTTTAGGTTAGGTTAGAGTTGTTGTTAGGTTAGGTTAGGTTAGGTTGGAGTTAGGTTAGGTTGGGAGTTAGGTTAAAGTTAGGTTATTGTTAGGTTAGGTTAGGTTAGGTTAGGTTAGGTTAGGTTAGTGTAGGTTAGGTTAGGTTAGGTTAGGTTAGGTTAGGTGTAGACTGTAGCGCCGTGTTTGATCAAGACCTCGACTGCCGTTTTGTTATGTACACACACGTGCAGAGGTGTGTACATAACTGCGATTTGTGTACATGTAGTTATATACACACGCGAGGTTATGTGCGTATAAGTAGTTTCATTAATCCACAAGCGTGCACAGGTTAGACAAGTAATTTCGTAATGTACTACAGACGAGTGTGTACATAGCTGCATGTACGAATAGCTTCATATGTACACTTGTTATGACTGTAGATATGTGATGATCAGGGATTATCTGTTATAATCACACACACACACACACACACACACACACACACACAATTAAATATACATTACGAATTTTGTTATACAGTATATATATATATATATTATTATATATAACTAAAATAAGGTAACTAAACAGATTATTACAGTATATCGTGTTTACTAAGATTACTGACTGCCTTAACCAGACACACATACACACACACACACACAGACACACACACACACACACACACACACACGACCAATAACCAAGACACGATCATTTGACCAGTAAATAAATGTTCCAGACGATAATTATGGATCATAAACAGTAAAGAGATCTCAATTCCAATGCTTTCCATCCATTAGTTGCACACCTCAGCCCCTTGGCTAGGCTCAATCAGTAGTTTATACCTGTTGGCTCACCTGGTTGCTTGATTGAACCTTAGTATCACCTGGCCGGGTCCGGTTGCTTGATTGGATCTTAGGTCACCTGGTCGGGTTTGGCTGCTTGATTGAAATTTGTAAATCGTGTGGATTGTTCATCTGTGTTCATCTGTGTTCATCTGTGTTCATCTTTATCACCTGTTTACTTGAGAGGTAATTATTTATTATCTGCCTCTTTGTTTTTCTTCTTATACGTGTTCTTCTTCTTTCTTCTTTTTTCTTCTTTTTCTGTATTGTTCTTCTTGTTCTTGTTCTCTTCGTCTTGTTCTTCTTTCTTCTTTGTTCTTGTTCTTCGTCTTCCTCTTCTTCTTCTTCTTCCTCTTCTTCTTTGTTCTTGTTCTTCGTCTTCCTCTTCTTCTTCTTCTTCCTCTTCTTCTTTGTTCTTGTTCTTCGTCTTCCTCTTCTTCTTCTTCTTCCTCTTCGTCTTCCTCTTCCTCTTCTTCTTCTTCCTCTTCCTCTTCTTCTTCTTCCTCTTCCTCTTCTTCCTCTTCTTCTTCTTCGTCTCCTTCGTCTTCGTCATCAACCTTCTGTCTATCCTTCCTTTAACATTTCATTAACTTTCCTTTTTTTAATAAGTTATTGTTTCCATTTTCTTAACGTAACTCCATACTTTATCGTCCCTCTTCCCATTCCCTCATTCTATTCTTAATCCAGGGTGGGGGAGGTAGAGGTGGGAGGGTGTTAGGGAGGGAGAGGGGTTAGGGAGGGAGAGGGAGTTAGGGAGGGAGAGGGGGGTGGGGAGGGGGAGAGGGGGGTTAGGGAGGGGAGGGGTAGGATGGG
>NW_024745407.1:120000-160000 GCF_018991925.1 Homarus americanus | reverse complement strand
AAGACTCTTATCACCATTATCACAACTATCACTATCACCATTATCATCACTGTCTTTGCCATTATCACCTTCACCATTACCACCATTATCATCACTTTCTTCACCATTATCACCACTGCCATTACTACTTTCACCATTACCACCATCACCATTAGAAAACACCCTTATCGTCACCTATCCCTACCATCACTTAACCAACCATTATCACTAACGTCATCTCCACCATCACCACTATCAGCCTCACCATCACACATCACTATCACCTCCTTGTTATTACTATTATTATTATACCATCAAAACCTTTCCTCCTACCCCTACCCCCCCCCCCCCTTTAGAACAACGATACCCCTGAGTCATGACAATACCCACTGTCCAGGGAACATCAGGATCAATAAGGGCTTATACTCCAACTTTGGGAATTATCCTTATATTCGCCTTTATTCTCATGAGCTTGAAGGTCCATAATGATGCTCACAGTTCAAGGGCGTTTAGTCTATAAAAGATTTAACCACCAGATGTGAACTATTCCTTGGATATTCGACCTTATCCAGAGGGTCATTAAGGTCCATGACTGTGTTTGTGTTTGGTTTCCACGTCCTTCTGAACCACTTTGACACCTTATGCCATTGATCATTACGAGACGATATCCTTTTCATTGAGGGCTCGCCGATGCGGGACTCAAAAAAAGAAAGGGCCTTTGACTTTTATCCTTCAGGAGGGGTAAAATAGCCCTTGTTTACTCCTGACGTAAGACCTTAAACCCTTCTGGCTCCTCTCCAAAAGGTTAGGGCTGAGTGAAGGGCCGTGGTGGGCTGAAGTGGTGTCCATGATATGTATTGAAGACCTGTATTGACCGGGGTGCCAGACCGTCTTCAGTAGAACGTAACCATTCACTGTGCCCCGACACTTCCTTCTTCAGGTACCCCAGGGCGTAAGAAGGGCGCATCTCGTTGGGTATCGTCAGTAATCTGCTCAAATGGAAGGGGAGGAGGTGTGTGTGTCAGAGGTACTTGTTGTGGGACGCGTGGGAAGGTGTGTTGGATGATGATTAGTCTGTTCCATTCAACTGTGGGAAGGGTATTGCGTGTGTGTGTGTGTGTGTGTGTGTGTGAGGAAACCATCATAACGCCAACACGAGCGAATCACAACGCCTGACGAAGAGCTCCAAGCCCACAACGACATTGTATCTTCTCCCGTCATCTGTTAGGTTAGGTTAGGTTAGGTTAGGTTAGGTTAGGTTAGAGAAACAGGGATTAATGAGACACAATCAAGTGAGAAAAGAGAGAAACACAGGTAAAAGTTACAATATTTTCTCCTCTATTCTTACGACATCTGATTCACAAACACTCCTACGATAACGCTGGTCGTAAGTGAAGAATCCAGCACCTATAGAGCTAGTTGACTCAAGATACGTCATAAAGATGGTGACAAAGATGGCGTTCAAACCAGCCTGAGATTCTACCTTAAAATGGCGTCACAATTACACAGAGACTATAGAGTAAAAATATATATAAAAATAATCTCAAATATACTCAGGTACTTTAACTTTACTCTGAGAACAATTAAACCTTTTTAGGGGAGAAAATGGCGTCGAAATTATTCAGAGACTCTACTTATAAATGACCGGGTAGGCAGGTAGGCATCTTCCCTCATTACCTGGGCAAATATTCAACAGGTGAAAGGTATATGGCTCTTTTTAATTGGTCGGATCATCTGCCTCCGTCCCACCTCGACCAATCACCGACTACCATGGAGATTTACAGGGTTTTCATTGGAGGAGAGGATGAAAGGGTTATGTGTGTGTGTGTGTGTGTGTGTGTGTGTGTGTGTGTGTGTGTGTGTGTAGGTTATCTATCTATCTATCTATCTATCTATCTATCTATCTATCTATCTATCTCAGTCAATAAATAATTAATAATGACATGATCCACAAGAGCCCATAAACTGACCTCTTCCTCCTCTCCTCTTCCTCCTCTCCTCTTCCTCTTCTCCTCCTCCTCCGTTTTTCCTTATCTTTTATCTCCATCTTTCCTTCTCCTCCTTTCCTTTTCCATACCTTTTTATGTCTTCTCCCTTTTCCTCATCCAATTTCCCATCATCTACCATCCTCCTTCCACCTCCCTCTACTTTTCCTCTTCCTTCTTCCCTCCTCACTCCTTCTCTCATTCCACCATCCTTCCTCCTCCTTTATTCCTTCTTACACTCTCCATTTAACCTTAAGTACATCTCCTCTCTCTCACTTTTGCAAGCTTGTCCCCAGCTAATTTAACCCTCCCTCACCACCCCCCCACCCTCACCCCTCACCCCCACCCCTCCCCCCTCACCCCCCCACCCCTCCCTTCACCTCCCAGCCTCCACCCCGCCTCCCTCGATGACCACCTAATTTTTCCATTAAAATTAATTATTCGGATTAACAAGTCATAATTAATAGTCCGGTTAAGAGACGTCGAACTCCTAAGAGCCGGATTTTCGACCTTTTAATTACGGATTACGTGAGGTTTTTTTAGGGGGTTAATTATTGTCTCAGGTGTTGGGAATTTGAGGGGTTTTTTTTTTATGGGGTTCAATTATAAGTTTACGTAAAATGTGATTCCTGCAGGTGTTATGAATTACCTGTAATTAGTGGGGCACCGTGAGATGGTTTCCGTGGGAGTGTGTGGGTGTATGTGTGAGGGTGTGGGAGGGTGTGGGGGTGAGGGTCTGGGGGGTCTGGGGAATGTAAGTGGGTGTGGGTGTGTGTGGGTGAGGGTGTGGGTGAGGGTGTGTGTGTGCGTGTGAGTGAGTGTGTGAGTTAGTGTGTGTGTGTTTGTGTTGATATTAAACAAAGGTAACTGTTATATTCGAAGCTAAATACATTAATACTTCGGCAGCTAATTAATCAAAGCTAAAATGTAATTCCACGGGGTAAATATTCTTACCACTATTGAATTCAAAGCTTTTAGTTATTTTCAAAGCTAAAATATATCTCCAAAGCTAATAATCATTCCAGAGCTAAATAACAGAAGCTAACTTACTTTCAGAGCTATTTAATATACCTCCTGCTATATACATTTCGCCTAACAAGAGAACTAAGACACAAGAGAACTGAGAGAGATTTATATTATCTCACAAGTGGTATAATTCTCTCAAAGGGGCCGTGAGAAATACCTATTATTCTGACGAGTATGTGAGAGAGAGAGAGAGAGAGAGAGAGAGAGAGAGAGAGAGAGAGAGAGAGAGAGAGAGAAAAAAAAGAAAAAAAAAAAGAGAGAAATGAGAGAAAATGAGAAAGAACGAGGTGAGAAATATATATATAGAGAGAGAGAGAAACTTGGATACATTTAATTCCTTGCATTGACTCAATAAGGTTTTAGAGGTCATGACCTGACCTGACTCTGATCGGCAATAAACCAAGAGACGGCAGTCATGAGTTTGACCTGTGTGTGTGTGTGTGTGTGTGTGTGTGAAATTACGCAAAAAAAAAGGTGAAATTCAACCTTCAGTAAACAAGTCTCTCTGTATGTCCCGTCACCCCCTTTCTCCCCCTCCTCCCCCCTTCCCCTCTCCCTCCTTCCCTCTTCCTTCCCTCCTCCTCCCCCTCCTTCCTCTTCCCCCTCCTTCCCCCTCCCTTCCCCTTCCTTCCTCCTTCTCCACCCACCCCTCCCTTCCCCTTCCTTCTTCCCCCCTCCTCCCCCTCCCCTTCCTTCCCCCCCTCCTCCCCCCTCCCGGCATCTGGCCCGTCCTCACCTCTCTCATTGTCAATTCTCAACGCTCGTGAACAGTGACATAAAACGTAGTGATGATGATGATGAGGAGGAAGAAGAAGAAGAAGGAGGAGGAGGAGGAAGGAATGAGAGGAGAAAGAGGAAAATTACGTGAGAGATACAGAAGGATGGAGGAAGAAAGGGAGAGAGAAGATGGGGAAGGAAGAGTATTAAGGAGAGAGGAGGAAGAGGAATAAAAGGAGGAACAAGAGGAAGAGGAGAAGGAATAAAAGGAAGAGAAGGAGGAACAATAGGAAGAAGAGAAGAAATAAGAGAATGAGAAGAGGAATGGAAGGAGAGAAAAGAACTAGATGAAAAAGAGGAGAAAGAAGAGGAGGGATAAGAGAAAGAGAAAAAATGGAAGGGGAGAAGAGAACAAGAGAGAGATGGAAGGAAAGTTGAAGATTGTACCGTGAACTGTAACCCCTGGAAATCCAAACAAAATTCAGACATTCTAAATCTGTGAGTTTCTGTTTAAAATCTGTCTCTGTAATTGTCTGAAATCTGTCTAGACCGTCTCTCTAAAACTGTGTCTTTGTAAGTGTCTGAAATCTGTCTATGTGAGCGTCTCTTTAAAATCTGTCTTTGTAAATGTCTAAAATCTGTGTCATCTAAAGCTGTGTATGAGGAATCTGTGTAAAATTTTATTGAATCATTTCTGTCTAGATTCTGTCATTTTTCTTTCTTTTTTTAGGGGGGGTCAAAAATCTGTCTATTAGAATATTGGTTTAAAATCTGAATGGGTGTCAATTATTTATTTCTAATCTATTTAAAATCCGTCTCTCTATGTCTTTTGAATGTCTATCTAAAAAAAATCTGTCTTTGGGAGTCTGCCTAATCTGTCTATGAACTGTCTCCTAAAAAAATCTGTCCTTTATCCGTCTAAAATCCATCTATTAACTATCCAACAAAATCCACCTCACCTGACCATTACTTTACCTGTGCAAAAATCTAATTAAATACGCCGAGGTAATTAGATATAATCACCCTACCTGGATTACTCACCTGGTGGGGATTAATTAGGAAACAAAACGAAGTATCCAAGATTAATCACAAACTTCAGATGGATTAATTACATGTTATAGGGATTTACCTGGATCAGTCATCACCTGGTGGGGATTAATTAGAGATTATAATGACAGTGGCCCGGACTCCCTAGATTACGCACTGGTCTGAACGTTTGGTCGTGGTTAGGGATTAGACACGGTCGTAAAATTGGGTCGTAAAGCAGAAGGTGCCGATAGTGTGCAGGGGTGAGTCGTTAAGAGAGAGAGAGAGAATAGCACCATTTATCTATCATCTTCCTGTTATCATCCTACACCCATTATCATCCCTTTCTCATCATCCTCGCCATCATCATCATCACTACACATCATTCACATGTCATTGCCCGCATACACGTGGGATCTGCCTCCGGTCACCTCACCTTCCCTCCTCTTCTCCTGAGTGAGTTGATTCCACAGGTGTATTGGTTAATTAGCGGGTAACACAGCAGGTAACACAAGAGGTAACACAGCAGGTAACACGGCAGGTAACACTGCAGGTAATACAGCAGGTAACACGGCAGGTAACACTGCTGGTAACACGGCAGGTAAATACGGCGGGTAACACAGCAGGTAACACGGTGGGTAACACGGCAGGTAATACGGCAGGTAACACAGCAGGTAACACGGCAGGTAACACGGCAGGTAATACAGCAGGTAAAGGTAATACGGCGGGTAACACGGCAGGTAACACGGTGGGTGACACACGGCAGGTAACGGCGGGTAACACAGCAGGTAACACGGTGGGTAACACGGCAGGTAATACGGCGGGTAACACGGCGGGTAACACAGCAGGTAACACGGCGGGTAACACGGCGGGTAACACGGCAGGTAACACGGCGGGTAACACTGCAGGTAACACTGCGGGTAACACGGCGGTAACACGGCAGGTAACACGGCGGGTAACACGGCAGGTAATACGGCGGGTAACACCTGCAGGTAACTGGCAGTAACAGGTAACACGGCGGGTAACACAGGTAACACGGCGGGTAACACGGCAGGTAACAGGTAACACGCAGGGTAACACGGCAGGTAACACGGCGGGTAACACGGCAGGTAACACGGCAGGTAACACAGCAGGTAAATACGGCAGGTAACACGGCAGGTAACACACGCGGTAACAGTACAGCAGGTAACACGGCGGGTAACACGGCAGGTAACACGGCGGGTAACACAGCAGGTAACACAGCAGGTATGGCGGGTAACACGGCGGGTAACACGTAACACTGCAGGTAACACAGCAGGTAACACGGCGGGTAACACGGCAGGTAAAACAGCAGGTAACACGGCGGGTAACACAGCGGGTAACACGGCAGGTAGCACGGCAGGGTAACACGGCAGGTGCACAGCAGGTAAGCACAGCAGGTAACACGGCAGGTAACACGGCAGGTAACACAGCAGGTAATACGGCGGGTAACACGGCAGGTAACACAGCAGGTAACACGGCAGGTAACACAGTACAGGTAACACAGCAGTAACACAGCAGTAACACGGCGGGTAACACGGTAACACTGCAGGTAACACAGCAGGTAACACGGCGGGTAACACGGCAGGTACACAGCAGGTAACAGTAACACGGCGGTAACACACACGGCGGGTAACACGGCAGGTAGCACAGCAGGTAGCACAGCAGGTAACACGGCAGGTAACACGGGTAACATGCAGGTAGCAAGCACGGGTAACACGGCACAGCAGGTAACACGGCGGGTAACACAGCAGGTAACACGGCGGGTAACACGGTGGGTAACACAGCAGGTACGGCAGGTACGGGCGGCAGGTAACACGGCAGGTAATACGGTAAACACAGCGGAATACGGCGGGTAACACGACGGTAACACGGCGGGTAACACAGCAGGTAATACGGAGTAACGGACGGTAACAGTATAGGCGACGGCAGGTAACACGGCAGGTAACACGGCGGTAAATGTAAAATAGCAGGTAACACGGCGGCAGGTAACACAACACAGGTCACGGCGGGTAACACGGCAGGTAACACGGCGGGTAAAACAGCAGGTAATACGGCGGGTAACAAGGCAGGTAACACGGCAGGTAACATGGTGGGTAACACAGCAGGTAACACGGCAGGTAACACGGCAGGTAACACGGCAGGTAACACGGTGGGTAACACAGCAGGTAACACGGCAGGTAACACGGCAGGTAACACTGCAGGTAACACGGCAGGTAAAACTGCAGGTGACGGCAGGTAACACAGCAGGTAACACGGCAGGTAACACGGCAGGTAACACGGCAGGTAACACGGCAGGTAACACGGCAGGTAACAGCAGGTAACACGGCAGGTAACACGCAGGTAACACTGTGGTAACTGACGGCAGGTAACACTGCACGGCAGGTAACACTGCGGACGCAGGTAACACTGCAGGACGCAGGTAACACTGCAGGTAACAAGTAACACTGGGTAACTGGCAGGTAACACTGCAGGTAACACGGCAGGTAACACTGCAGGTGCAGGTAACACGGCAGTAACACTGCAGGTAACACAGGTGCAGGTAACACGGCAGGTAACACTGCAGGTAACACGGCAGGTAACACTGCAGGTAACACGGCAGGTAACACGGCAGGTAACAAGTAACACTGGGTAACTGGCAGGTAACACTGCAGGTAACACGGCAGGTAACACTGCAGGTGCAGGTAACACGGCAGTAACACTGCAGGTAACACAGGTGCAGGTAACACGGCAGGTAACACTGCAGGTAACACGGCAGGTAACACTGCAGGTAACACGGCAGGTAACACGGCAGGTAACACGGCAAAACACAGCATAGTAGTAGTAGTTGTTGTTGTTGTTGTTGTTGTTGTTATAATAGTTATTATTGTTCTTATTATTTGTCAACAAGATATTAAACGAGGCTATACGGAGCCTTACTAAGGAGCCTTTGACACCTGTGATGAGGCAGGTGAGAGAGAGAGAGAGAGAGAGAGAGAGAGAGAGAGAGAGAGAGAGAGAGAGAGAGAGAGAAGCGAAAGAGAGAGAGAAGCGAAAGAGAAGAGAGAGAGAGAGAGAGAGAGAGAGAGAGAGAGAGAGAGAGAGAGAGAGAGAGAGAGAGAGGGGAATAAGTAGATACATAGAAAATCTCTCTCTCTCTCTCTCTCCTCAAACACACACCCACGCCACAAATCTTCAACAGATGGCTTGCTTGCTGATGAGGTAGCGAAGGTACTGACCCTCAAAGAACCTTCCTTCCCTTCCCTCCTTTCCCTCCATTGCCCTCCCTTCCCTCCATGCCCTCCCTTCCCTCCCTCAGCCCGATCACTACCCGATAGCCATCATTTAACTATTGAATTCCACGATACATCAGGCCAAACCGATAGCCACGAATCCAATGAATAACTGGTGAAGCTTCGAGACAAGTCCGAGTTTACGGGATGATGCTTGGGGTCGATTCAGTGAGGATGAAGGTTGATTCGAGAGTGATTCAGGTTGATGTGACGATGATTCGGAGTGTTTCAATGGTGATTCATGTTCAGTTAGTGTAGTTAGTCGATTCAATGGGGATTCGAAATGATTTAGTTATGATTCGTGTTAATTCAATGTAGATTCAGTTGCTGTATAGTGATTCTAGTTCAAGATGATTCGATTCGACACACACACACACACACACACACACACACACACACACACACACACACACACACAGACACGCACACACACACACACACACACACGAAAGAGAGATGTAGAAAGATAAAATGAAGAGAGAGAGAGAGAGTATGCAATCAGGATTACAACCAAAATTCTCTCTCTCTCTCTCTCTCTCTCTCTCTCAACTCTTGCAAGTCGAATAGAAAACAAGGTGACGGTGCTACAGGGAAAAGGCCTGACCACACTGACAGCAACATATAGCACTGTTATCACCCCACACCTCTGACACCACCAGAAAGGTTGTCAGCTGGTGTTGTCAGAGTCACATCCAAACGAAACACAAATCAAAACAAATATAAAGAAATAATACATAACAATAATTAAATAAATATAAAGAGAATAATTATATGATATTAAAATAAAATCATGAATAATTAATTGAGTGAAGAAATAATTAACTGTAAAATAAGATCATAATTATATATCTACTCATATAACTACATATATTAACAGGTAAGGTTATAATTAAATATGTATATAAATAACCAGGTAAACTTAATTAGGCAAATCTATACACAGGTATAATTATCACTAAATGAGTATCCATAATTAATTAGCTAAAGGTAAACATTTAATTAGAAACAAAGGATTGATTAAATACGATTAATTAAGAAAATTAAATAGATCTCCACACCTGTGTTTGTTCAGACAGGTTAATGGTGATTTATTGAAGGTATTCCATCAGGTAGAAACGCCAATACAAGCAGAACATAGGCGAACATTCGTCTGGCGAAGAGACCGTGAAGCGTGTCATTGTTGGGGGGGGGGAGGTGGAGGTGAAACGTCAGGCGCTGTTGATTGCTCCCACTGGCGATCCTTTTACGGGCAGATGAACTAAGAAATAGAATATTCAGTAGTGTGTTGATAAGGTAACGCTAGATGAGGAAGATAGGAGGAGGAGGAGGAGGAGGAGGAGGAGGAGGAGGAGGAGGAGGAGGAGGAGGAGGAGAGGAAGTAGAGAGAGAAAAAGAGATTAATAATGTTTGAGTGTGTGTGTGTGTGTGTGTGTGTGTGTGTGTGTGTGTGTGTTGTGACCCCTCCATCTCCTCTCTATATCAAGCAGAAACACCACACACACACACACACACACACACACACACACACACACACACACACACTCACCTGTAAGCAACTAATTACCTGCCTTTTATTTATTCATTTTTATTTATTTATTTAACTGTGCCTTTACATTATGAGTATGATAAGTATAATAACTATTAAAACTGATAGCCAGTTATCATACTCGGTGAGAGATATAACCGGAGGTATGATAAGCCTTTCAATTATACTTCACCTGATTATACTTCACCTGATTATACTTCACCTGATTATACTTTATCATTATAGTCTTCTTATTTATCAGTCTTTATCATGTTTTATCATTCGTATCAAATTTTATCAGGTTTTATTATATTCTATGCAAGTCTTCTCATTCGTATCATACTTTACCAGAGGCTTATTGATAGTGTTGGCGATTTAAACACCTGAAGCTTTGGTTAAATCCTTTTGGTAATTATCATGTTTAAAAAAGAGTTGATTTGTGATGTTTTGAAGCGTGTTGATAGACGTACACAACTACCTCCCCCCCCACACACACCCCCCCCCCAACACACCTATTCCTCCCCATATACCCCCTCCCCTTCCCAACACACACCTTCTTTCCCTTCACAACACACCACTACCCCACTTCCCCTACACTCCCAACACACCTTCCCCTCCCCCTCTTCCTCCCTCTCCCCACAACACACACCCCCTCCCTCCTCTCCACACACACACACACAGCCACCAACCTGCTTTCTGACGATACCTTGACGTTTAATTCGTGAGGAGGTCAGGTAGGTCAAAGGTCACGCATATATACCTGTTTTCTACAAGATGCTGAGCGCCACGGTACAGGGCACAGCGTGTAAGAGCAGATTTATATATAATGTGTGTGTGTCTGTGTGTGTGTGTGTGCGTGTGTGTGTGTGTGTGTGTGTGTGTGCGTGTGTGTGTGTGTGTGTGTGTCGGGGGTGGGGTTAAAGTTCACGGTGGTGGCTGTTAGTTAATTAAATGGTTGAGGTGAGGGAGGTAGGATGAGTGTGTGGATGAGGTTAAGAGTGAGTGGGTGGGGAGGAGGTGAGGGAGGGGAGGTGTGTGGGTGCAGGGGAGGTGGGGGTGGATGAGGTGTGTGTGGGTGGAGTGCGTTGGGAGGGAGGTGGGGGTGGGATGAGTGTGTGTGGATGGGTGTGTTGAGAGGAGGGAGTAGGATTAGTGTGTCTGGGTGTGAGGGGTGTGGGGAAGTATTGGGAAAGGATGAGTGTGTTGTAGAATGAGTGTGTTGGAGAGTATGTAGGTGATGAAAACAGGTGTGTGTGTGTGTGTGTGTGTGTGTGTGTGTGTGCGGTGTGTGTGCAAGAAAACAGGATATTTGTGTGTGTTTGTGGTAGGTGTTTTGCCGTCTTGAGAGAGAGAGAGAGAGAGAGAGAGAGAGAGAGAGAGAGAGGTTAATGAATGAAGGATAATGAAGTTGAATGATGATGAAGGAAGGTGAAAGAAGCTTGAATGAAGACCCACTAGAGAAACAATTGGAAATCTTTTGTTGGTGTTTGACCTAAGCGACCACACACTATTTACTCAGTCCAACGGGTTAAGCTCTTCTCTCTCTCTCTCTCTCTCTCTCTCTCTCTCTCTCTCATACAAAAGACCAAAACCCAACCACAAACACACACAAATATCGTATTTTTGCACGCACGCACACACACACACGCACACACACACACGCACACACACACACACACACACACACGCACGCACGCACGCACACACACACACACACACACACACACACACATATTTAACCCTAACGCTCTGATAGCCGCTGTTCCTCTCCGCATGCGGGTCGCGGCTGCAGCTACGCACTCCGCATGCGTCAAAGGCGTAGGGATTA
This sequence comes from Homarus americanus, assembly GCF_018991925.1. NCBI lineage: Eukaryota > Metazoa > Arthropoda > Malacostraca > Decapoda > Nephropidae > Homarus > Homarus americanus. The sequence goes on along the minus strand of NW_024745407.1, from coordinate 148,624 downwards.
GTGGGGAGTGGGTAATGGTTAGGGGGAGGGGATGGGGGGAGGGGGTGTGGTTAGTTGTCCCAGGTAGTTTAATAAGCAGGGGGCAGGTCATTAGACATTTAAGTGATCTACTTCTTAATGAGGTATTTTACCTGTCTTACCTGCTGATACACGCATACTAACATACACACCCACACATACACACACACACACATACACACATTCATACACACACATACTAACACATACACACACATACTAACACATACACACACATACACCTCGTATATATACATCTATACATACATAAGTGTGTGTGTGTGTGTGTGTGTGTGTGTGTGTGTGTGTGTGTGTGTGTGTCCCTATGTACCTGTATTAATTACCAATCTCTCTAAGCAACATCGTAACACCTTTGGTCTCATTAAAGATAATTTTAAAACAATAAAGATAAAAAAATTAAAAAATAATACAAAAATAATAATAATAATAATACTAAAATACAATAAATAAATAACAAAATAAAAAATAAATAAAAATAATAAAAATAATAATAAAATAACATTAAATTTGAAGAGAGTCGACAATTCTTCCTATTCTTCTTAACAAATAATAACCCTCACTCCCGCCACCATTACCTTGTCAATAATGGAATAATTTATCGTTTTACCTTGTACTAAATCATCCTTCAATTACCTCTAACTTATTTTATTACACTTGTTTATATTTTCTCTACAAAAACACTTAACAAAAACATGTGTATAATGTTTGTTTGTTTTTTATTTACAGACGTCGAGAGTGTTAAGTTTTTATTCATCTCTCTCTCTCTCTCTCTCTCTCTCTCTCTCTCTCTCTCTCTCTCTCTCCTGTTTATCATCTATCATCTCCTAGTCATCTCTTCACCTATGTCTTCCTTCCTTCCTTCCAGTCTCCTCTCTTTCTTCTTCTTTCTATTCTCCCTTCTCTCTTTCTTCCTTCCATTTTCTTCCTCCTTTCCTTCCTTCCTTCCTTCCCATCCCCATCAAAAACCAAACGACCCTCCCTCCCTCTCTCCCCCCCCTCCCTCCCCTCCCCCTCCATGGCATAGCAAAGCACCTCTTCCCCACCCCCACATGGTAAAAGCCGCTGCGGACAACATAACAACGTCTCCGGAATCCTTAATAAGATCGGGCTGTGTTGTGAGTTCTACAGACTCCTCCCTGGTATATGACCCATTTAACCTGGATTGGCGGAGGAGGGAGGGGGAAGGTGGGGGGAGGGGGAAGGGGAAGGATTGGGATAGGGGAGGGAGGAAGGGAAAGGGGTTTGGGATAGGGGAAGGGGAGAGGGGGTAGGGAGGGGGGTTGGGGAAGGCAGTAGGGGAAGGAGGGAGGGAGAGGAAGTAGGGAGAAGAGGTGGGTGAAGGGAGGTTCTATTAGGCGTGCTGATGAGGCTAATTGGCACAAGTCCTTTTAATTTTGTGAGTCTCTGGGAATGGGGAGGAGATGGGAGGGAATGGGTAAACTGGGCAAGAGGATAGGGGTGGAGGGTGGGGAGGGTAAATGAGGAAAGGAAGGATAAGAGGAGTCAGAGAGAGGGAAGGCAGGAGGGAGGGAGGGAGGGAGGGAAGGAAACCAGGAGGAGGGAGGAGGAGGGGGAGAGAGGGAGGGAAGGCAGGAGGGAGGGAAGGAAGGGGAGGGAGAGAGGGGGGAGGGAGGGAAGGAGGGAAGGAAGGCAGGAGGGAGGGGGCGAGGAGGGAAGGCAAGTGGGAGGGGAGGGAGTTCCTTGCATTCCTTGATGATCGTGCCTTGGGTCCCAGTTAGCACCATAGAGGGCGTAGAACAAAGAAGGAATAACAGATGAGGAGATGGGAGGAGAGGAGAGCAGGGGGAGTGAGGAGACAGAGAGAGGGGTGGTATTATGCAAGATCCGTCCTCGTATTAAATAACTCACCCATGAATACAAACGAATCCCAAAGGTGAAGATGGTCTCCCTCCCCATCCCCCTCCTCCTTCCCCTCCTGACCCCTCCCTGCCCCCCCCTCCTGTATTTGGCCCTTATCACCCCTACAGACCTGCTAAGGAGAACAGGGAAAGTACAACAAGTCTCAGGGAAGATTGGCAGCCATTGTTATTATGTCTATAGGGGGGAGTAGGTCAGGCATAACAGTAGGTGGCACTGTGTTATGGGCACGTCGGTTCTGGTTGGCACCTTGTTGACATATACGGATATCGTTTGGTTACAGGGCACGTGAGGGGCATTGTGGGGGGTGTCTGGTCATGTTTATTTTATGGTTGGACATATATAATGGCTGCCCCTAGAAATCGAGGGCCTCCTAGGCGTGAATTTGTTTAAGGTGTAGAAGTTGTCGCCAACACACCAACCACACCCTGAGTTAACGAGCTGCATGACCCAGTATCAAGGAATAGTCCGAGAAGACCGGACAACTCGCCAACTGCACTGGCTAACCATTGCCCCGGAACACGATCCGCAAATCGATTAACATCAAGGTTCCCAATTACTGCTGGGTAGACAGAGGCACATGGCGTAAAGAAACTTGCCCATAGTTTCACCCTGCCCGAGGATCGAACCGGGTCTGCTCGCATATTCATACGTACACACATACATACAGTAACTAGTAAGAAAATGAGGGAAAGGCTTGTCTTTGTAAAAGTTCCAGGACTTCCCAAGGGCTTCTTCACTACTGCCTGGGGCGGAGGAGGACGATGGCGCCCCTGGGAACTCTTCTTTCTTCTTCTTCTTCTTCTTTTTACATCCTCCTGTTCCTCTTCCTTTGTCTTCTTCCTCTCCTTCTTCTCTTTCTCCTCTACCTTCTTTCCTCCCTTCCCTCCTCTTCACCCTGCTTCTTAAATTTTTTCTTCCCTTCCCCCTTCTCCTCCTCCTCCTTCTCCTCCTCCTCCTCCTCCATCAACTCCAACCCTACCGAGACACTGGCCTGACTTCCTGCAGGTGATGAGACAAGAATGGCGACTCCAGCTAATGAAGGCGCTGCAGGTGTAGGGAGAGCTGAACACCACTCAGGTATAGCGAATTGTGAATGGAATCCCCTCACCTCCTCACACCCTCACCTCCTCTCACCCCTCACCTCCCTCACCTCCACGTCCACCTCCTCCTCTTCCTCCACCTCCTCCACGTCCACCTCCTCCCTTCCCACCTCCTCCACGTTCACCTCCTCCTCTTTCTCCACCTCCTCCACGTCCACCTCCTCCTCTTCCTCCACCTCCATCCACCTCCTCCTCTTCCTTCCACCTCCCTCTTCTTATGGAACTGTGAGGTCCTAAAGAAGAGGACATTAAGCCGCCCAAGACACTTTGTCATGAGATAAAACATCACTGAGTTGTTGTTGGTCGACCTCTGAGAGTTATATACCGAGTGGCGACAACTGTGGGAGGAGAGGGAGAGGAGAGGGAGAGAGGGAGGAGAGGGGAGGAGAGGGGTGAGAGGAGAGGGGAGAGGGAGAGGGAGAGGAGGAGAGGAGAGGAGGGGAAGGAGGAGGGAGGGGAGGGAGGAGAGGAGAGGGAGAGAGGGGAGGAGAGGGGAGGAGAGGGAGAGAGGAGAGGGGAGAGGGAGAGGAGAGGAGAGGGAGGAGGGGAGGAGGGGGGGGAGGAGGAGGGGGAGGAGAGGAGGAGAGAGGGAGGGAGAGAGGGAGGGGAGAGGGGAGGGGGAGGAGGGAGGAGGGGAGGAGAGGGGGGGGGGAGGGGAGGGGAGAGGGGAGAGAGGAGGGAGGGGAGGAGGGGGGGAGGGGAGGAGAGGAGAGGAGGGGGAGGAGGGGAGAGAGGAGAGGGGGGGAGGAGAGAGGGGAGGGGAGAGGAGAGGGAGAGGGAGGGGGAGGGAGGGAGAGGAGAGGAGGGGAGGGGAGAGAGAGGGAGGAGAGGAGGATGAGAAGGAGAATTAAAAAGAGAAAGGAAAGGAGGTAGATGAAGAGGTGGATGAAAATAAGAAGGAGGAGGAGTAGAATGAAGAACAGGAAGAGAGGAACAGGAGGAGAAGAGAAGAGGAAGAGAACATGTAACAAAGCAAAGAGGAAGAAATTAAATAAGATAAGAACAACAGCAACAATCAAACAAAACAAAACAACAACAGATCCAGGTAGAGAGAGAGAGAGAGAGAGAGAGAGAGATGAAGAAAATTAACTATGATGATGATGATGATGATGACGATGATGATGATGATGATGATGATAACGATGATGATGATAATGACTAAAACAATAAAAGATACTCACTCAACTAATTAAAACACAACACAAACCAAAAAATTCACTACAACGATACACAAAGAGATAGAGAGAAAATAGCTTACTGTGTTAATGACCGAACTAGGCAATTAGAGTTTTTAACTGCCAGTAGAGAGAGAGAGAGAGAGAGCAGTTAGCAGAACCCACCGTCATCCGAGCTGCCCCCTCACCCCTTAACTACCATGACTAATTAGGAATTACATTACCTGGAAACTATTGCCAGGTAATGATTGGACCATTCTAATTGAGCTGTTAGGTAGTTGGAGTGACCTGGTGTGATTAGCAGGTGAGTGGGAGGGAGGGGAGGAAGGAGGAAGTAGAGAGATAAAGGAGGAAGGGAGAGAAGGAGGAGGGGTGGGTCGGTGGGAAGGTTGGGGAGGAAAGGAGGAGGGAGGGAGGAGGGAGGAGGAGGGAGGAGGAGGAGGGAGGGAGGGAGGGAGGGAGGAGGAGGGAGGGAAGGAGGAATGCACTTAACTCCACCGTACACTTATCAAGAGACATAACACCATCTAACTTATAATTCTTATCACTACAGTTAAGTGACTTTGAACACAAGTGGTCGACGAGATGTGTGTGTGTGTGTGTGTGTGTGTGCATCATTATCATCTTTATTTTCAATCATCATCATTATCATCATCGTTATCATAATCACCATCCTTATTACATTTCTACTCTTCATTCGTTATGTAAAAGGTCAGAACTCATCAGGTGGATCAGAAGCGTGAAATAGCGTGTAATCAGCGTGTAGCTAGAGAAACACGCTGGGCTTTTCCCTCTTTCCAACGCTAATTTAACGCCACATCAACGCAACCCAGTTAGTTCATTACACAGTTGTTTGTAGGGTGGGTGATTCGACGCCGCTTCTTTCAATAGGGGAAGATTCAACGCGGGTGGTCAATAGTTCATTACACGACTTGTTTGCTATGTGAATTGGCCTGGGTGGGTGATTTAACGCCGTTTCTTTTCACACTCAGAGTACAAGTTTTACACGCTTGATGGCTATGGATTCAACGCTTGCTCATATGATATTAGATCATTATTTACTTTCTTTGTTATAGTCAACGCAAGACAACGCCAGTGCCTCTCTCTCTCTCTGATTAGACGAAAATAAAACCATCTGCTCCCATTTAAATTCGCGCCAAAAAATGTAAACAAACTAATCAGCTGATCATTTTGCGGGAAAAATTTACAGCGTTGCCACATCATAAGTCAATAACCCTATACCATACGTCTTAGCAGCCAGATAGTCTTGAGTGAATCATTATGGCTACACTGACTCCACTTCTGCAGTACACCTAGCCTCCAGGTGTACTCTCTGTAATGACCCTCGCTAGTGTCCATAAAACGTAATAGACGACTGGGTAATAGAACACAAGCAACGGGAGTACTCAAACGGGACGGTAGTTATTAAAATCCACGGAGAAACGGGTATAGTCTGTGCTGATTGGTCCTTGTCCATTGTGACGTCAGTATGTATGTGTGTATCTCTACAAAACCAGTACAGACACGCACACACACACCTACACCTACACCTAATCTTCGCCAGCTGGAAACATGACACAAGACCCAGCCTCTGTGTGTGTGCGTATGTGTGTGTGTGTGGTGTGTGTGTGTGTATCACCAGACCACAGACGCTGACATAACACCTCATGATCTGTTCTACACACACCAAAAAAAAAATGGATTAGTTGCCAGAAAAAAAAGATGAGATGGTCGTGAGAAAGGTTGTGACCTCCTACGGGTTTATCCTGACGAAGGGGAAAAACAAATTCCTTCAGGAGGTTAAGAGAAATTGAGGTAGATACAGGTGAGGTAGATACAGGTGAGGTAGATACTAGGTGAGGGAAGGTACAGTGGTGTAGAGGCAGGCAGGTGATACAGGTGAGGTAGATACAGGTGAGGTAGATACAGGTGAGTAGGTACAGGTGAGGGTAGATACAGTGAGGAGTACAGGTGAATTTGGGAGTAGGTGAAGGACGGAAGAGGATTGGTTGGGGGGAGGGGAGGAGGAGGAGGAGGAGGAGGAGGGAGAGGCGGTTCACTGGTACTTTTTGTGTGTCGCGATATTCCAAGGCCGGGCCAGGCAGATACCACTACCCCTGGCAGATACGCCCACGACACATCCACGCTAGTACGCCCATATTATTACGCCCATACCAACACGCTGGACACACACACACACATACACACACACACACGTACACCAAACACACACACACACAGTACAACACACGCACACACACACACACACACACACACACACACACATATATATACACACACACACACACATTTCTTTTAAATAAGGAGGTTAGGTTACATCTTTCACCTCTATTCCTAACCTCCCCATCTCCTGATACCTTTCGTCGGCGCCTGAGATGATGGTACCATTCACCACCTCCAAGGATGGGAGAGGATGGAGGGGGTGGGATGGGGTGGAATGGGGGGTTGGAATGGGGGTTGGGGATGAGGTGGGATTGGGATGGGGAGGGGTTTCCACGCCCTTCCCAGTCGGTGGGTCCTGATACCTTCGTCGGCGCCTGACGGATGGTATTCACCACCTCCCAAGATGGGCGAGGATGGGGTTGGGGATGGAGGAGGGGAGGAGGTGGAATGGGGGTGGGGGATGGGGGTGCGGATGGGGCTGGGGATGTGGGGATGGGGCTTGGGGATGGGGGATGGGGGTGGGGATTGGGGGTGGGATGGGGTGGAGAGATGGTGGGGATGGGGTGGGGGATGGGGTGTGGATGGGGATAGTGATGGGGTTGGGGGATGGTGGGGTGGGGATGGGGGTGGGGATGGGGGTGGGATGAAGGGGTGGGGATGGGGGTGGATCGGGTTGGGGATGGGGTGATGGGGGTTTGGGATTGGGGTAGGGATGGGGTTGGAATGGGGTGGATTCCACGCCCCAGTCGGTGGGTCCTGATACCTTCGTCGGCGCCTGACGGATGGTACCATTCACCACCTCCCAGATTGGATGGGGGGATGGGGATGGGGTGAGGATGGGGGTGGGATGGGGTGGGGATGGGGATTGGGGGTGGGGTGGGGTATGGAGGGGTGGGGATGGGGGTGGGGATGGGGGGGATGAAGGGTGGGGGATGGGGGTGGGGATGGGTTGGGGATGGGGTGGGGATGGGAGGGTTGGGGGATTGGGGGTGGGGATGGGGTTGATGGGGAGGATTTCACGCCCTTCCCAGTCGGTGGGTCCTGATACCTTTCGTCGGCGCCTGACGGATGGTACATTCACCACTCCCAAGATGGGCGAGGATGGGGTTGGTGGAGGGGAGGAGGTGGGGATGGGGTGGGGGATGGGGGTGCAGATGGGGTTGGGGATGGGGGTGGGGATAGGGTGGGGATGGGGGATGGGGGGGGGATTGGGGGTTGGGATGGGGTTGGGGTTGGGTGATGGAGGGTGGGGATGGGGTGGGAGATGGTGGGGATGGGGGTGGGGATGGGGTGGGATGGGGATGGGGATGGGGGTTGGGGGATGGTGGGGTGGGGATGGGGTGGGGATGGGGGTGGGGATGAAGGGGTGGGGATGGGGTGTGGATCGGGTTGAGATGGGGGGGTGGGGATGGGGGTTTGGGGATTGGGGGTAGGGATGGGGTTTGGAATGGGGGTGGATTCCACGCCCTTCCCAGTCGGTGGGTCCTGATACCTTTCGTCGGCGCCTGACGGATGGTACCATTCACCACCTCAGGATGGGCGAGGATGGAGGGTGGGATGGGGGTGAGGATGGGGTGGGAATGGTGGTTGGAATGGGGGTTGGGGATGGAGGGGTGGGATTGGGGATGGAGGGTGGGGATTGGGGATGGGGTGATTCCAGCCCTTAGTCGTGGGTCCGCCTTTCGTCGGCGCCTGACGGATGGTACCATTCACCACCTCCAAGATGGGGATGGGGTTGGGGGATGGGGATTTGGGGGTGGGGGTTGGGTGATGGAGGGGTGGGGATGGGGGTGGGGATGGGGGATGCGGATGGGGTTGGGGGATGGTGGGGGTGGGGATGGGGTGGGGATGGGGGTGGGGATGAAGGGGGTGGGGATGGGGTTGTGGATGGGGTTGGGGATGGGGGTGGGGATAGGAGGGTTTGGGGATTGGGGGTAGGGATGGGTGGTTTGGAATGGGGTGGATTCCGCCTTCAGTCAGTGGGTCCTGATACCTTTCGTCGGCGCCTGACGGATGGTACCATTCACCACCTCCCAGGATGGGCAGGATGGGGTTGGGGGATGGAGGGTGGGGGTGGAGATGGGGGTTGGAATGGGGGTGGGAGGATGGGGTGGGTGATGGGGGGTGGATTCCACGCCCTTCCCAGTCGGTGGGTCCTGATACCTTCCGTTGGCTGGTAGATGGTACCATTCACCACCTCCGAGGATGGGGTTGGGGGATGGGGGGTGGGGATGGGGGTTGGGGTTGGGTGGAGGGTGTTTTGGGGGTGGGGATGGGGGTGGGTGATGGGGGTGCGGATGGGGTTGGGGGATGGGGGTGGGGATAGGGGCTTTGGGATGGGGGATTGGGGTGGGGTTGGGGGGTGGGATGGGGTTGGGTGATGGAGGGTGTGGGGATGGGGGTGGGAGATGGTGGGGATGAAGGTGGGGGATTGGGGTGCGGATGGGGGTTGGGGATGAAGGGGTGGGGATGGGGGTGTGGATGGGGTTGGGGATGGGGGTGGGGATAGGGGGTTTGGGGATTGGGGGGTAGGGATGGGGGTTTGGAATGGGGGAGGGGTTTCACGCCTTCCAGTCGGTGGGTCCTGATACCTTCCGTTGGCAACTGGTAGATGGTACCATTCACCACCTCCGAGGATGGGTGTGGATGGGGTTGGGGATGGGGGTGGGGATGGGGTTGGGGTTGGGTGATGGAGGGTGTGGGGATGGGGGTTTGGGGGATTGGGGGTAGGGATGGGGGTTGGAATGGGGTGGATTCCGCCCTTCCAGTCGGTGGGTCCTGATACCTTTCGTCGGCGCCTGACGGATGGTACCATTCACCACCTCCCAAGATGGGCGAGGATGGGGTTGGGGATGGGGGTGGGGATGGGGGTTGGGGGATGGGGGATGGAGGTGGGGAGGGGTGGAGGATGGGGGGTGGGTGATGGGGGTGGATTCCGCCCTTCCCAGTCGGTGGGTCCTGATCCTCGTTGGAACTGGTAGATGGTACCATTCACCACCTCAGGGGATGGGTGTGGATGGGGTTGGGGGATGGGGTGGGGATGGGGTTGGGGTTGGGTGATGGAGGGGTGGGGATGGGGGTGGTGAGATGGTGGGGATTGGGGTGGGGATGGCGGGTGCGGATGGGGTTGGGGGATGGGGGGTGGGGATAGGGGGCTTTGGGGATAGGGGTGGGGGATTGGGGGTGGGGATGGGGGTTGGGGTTGGGTGATGGAGGGTGGGGATGGGGGTGGGGAGATGGTGGAGATGGGGGTGCGGATGGGGATTGATTTTTTATTTTATTTATTTTTTGCGAGATGACTCCCATCACTACTCAGTGCAGGGATCAATGCCATACTCAGGTTGTGTCACCCAGGTGATCAGTTCAAGTGAGCAACTGGCTGGGCCCAGCCTCGACCTGGTCCGGCGGCGCGAGACAGTGGTACTTAGTTCATGCCACCACAGAGGTCTATCGGCCTTTCTGAAGGCCTATTTCTGTTACATTTGGTTGTTTTGTTTTCTAATAATTCTATATGTTTATGCAGTTTTTCTCAGGATTTGTTTGAATTTATTCTCAAATGGCAGAGCTACAGTTGTTGTTTACAAGTTACAACTGTTGTGTGTGTGTGTGTGTGAAAGATTTAGGAGTAATGATATGTAGGAAAAAGGGTTAACAAAGTTAGCCCAAAACTACCTTGCGCTTGTGAGACCTCACTTGGAATAAACATTTCAGTTCTGAGGAGAATGACAAGACTAATAATCCCGGGTATTGCGAACATGAATACAGAGACAGATTAAAGCACCTAAATCTGCACTCCCTCAGGAGACGTAGAGTGAGGGTCGATATGATCGACGTGTATAAATGGAAGTCAGGGCTGAACCAAGGTGATAAAAGAAAGGTACTCCTCAAACTATCCAACCAGGAGCGAACTCGTTGCAGTGGTTTTAAATTAGACAAATTTAGATTTAGGCGCGAAATAGGTAAACATTGGTTTGGAAATAGAGTAGTGGACGAGTGGAACAAGTTACCAAACTGTATCATCAACAGGAGTTCGTTGGGAAGCTTCACAATTAAGTTGGATGGATATATGATTGTATCTAACTCAACTCTAATATTTCTGGCAATAACTATGTACTCATTAACTCAGTACAGCATATCTAAGTACAATATGTCTAAATCAGCAAGAGAGAGAGAGAGAGAGAGAGAGAGAGAGGACATAGCCTGACCTTGGAAAGAGAGAGTGTCTGGTAGGTTGAGAAAGGTGAGGACAGGTATCAGGTTTTTTATAACAGGAGCAATATTGGTGGTGTCTTAACTCTCTCTGGTCCACAGGCTAACCTAACCTAACCCCTGACCTAATATAACCTGACCTAACCTGACACCTGACCTGATCTAACCTAACCTAACCTGACCTGACCTGACCTGACCTAACATACTGACCTAACCTGACCTGATCTAACCTAACCTAACCTAACATAACCTGACCTGACCTGACCTAACATAACCTGACCTAATCTAACCTGACCTAACCTAACCTGACCTGACCTAACATAACCTGACATAACCTAACACTATCAGCTAATTTGATATTCCTAACCTAACCAAGATTAAGGTAACCTAACATCACTTATTTAAGAAATGTGTATTAATGTTGTGTGTGTGTGTGTGTGTGTGTGTGTGTGTGTGTGTGTGTGATGTGTGTGTGTGGTTGTGTGTGTGTGTTGTGTGTGTGTGTGTGTGTGTGTGTGTGTGTAATAACTCAAGCGTGTTGGTATGGGCGTAATAATATGGGCGTACTAGCGTGGGTGTGTCGTGGGCGTGTCTGCCAGGGGTGAGTGAGACGTCTGCCTGGCCAGCTTGGAATATCATGACACACAAAGTGGATGATGGTCTCCTCCTCCTCCTCCTCCTCCTCCCAACCAATCCTCTTCCGTCCTTCACCTACTCCCAAATTCACCTGTACCTCCCTCCTGTATCTACCTCACCTGTATTCCCATCTCCTCACCTGTATTCTCCTCACCTGTACCTTCCCTCACCTGGTATCTACCTCACTTATCTACCTCACTCCTCTATCATATCTACTCACCATAGTATCTACCTCACCTGTATCTACCTCACCTGTCACCTCTCTATACCCTATAAGTATCTACCTCACCTGTACCTTCTCTCACCTGTACCTTCTCTCACCTAGTATCTACCTCACCTGTATCTACCTCACCTGTATCTACCTCACCTGTACCTTCTCTCACCTAGTATCTACCTCACCTGTACCTTCCCTCACCTAGTATCTACCCTCACCTTAATATTTTTTTTTACATACTGACGTCACAATGGACAAGGACCAATCAGCACAGACTATACCCGTTTCTCCGTGGATTTTAATAACTACCGTCCCGTTTGAGTACTCCCGTTGCTTGTGTTCTATTACCCAGTCGTCTATTACGTTTTATGGACACTAGCGAGGGTCATTACACAGAGAGTACACCTGGAGGCTAGGTGTACTGCATAGAGAGTGGAGTCAGTGTAGCCATAATGATTCACTCAAGACTATCTGGCTGCTCAAAGACGTATGGTATAGGGTTATTGACTTATGATGTGGCAACGCTGGAAATTTTTCCCGCCAAATGATCAGCTGATTAGTTTGTTTTCATTTTTTTGGCGCGAATTTAAATGGGAACAGATGGTATTTTATTTTCGTCTAATCAAGAGAGAGAGAGAGAGAGAGAGAGAGAGAGAGAGAGAGAGGCACCCTGGCGTTGTCTTGCGTTGACTATAGCAAACAAGAAAGTAAATAATGATCTAATATCATATGAGCAAGCGTTGAATACCTTCCCATAGCCAACAAGCGTGTAAAACCTGTACTCTGAGTGTGAAAAGAAACGGCGTTGAATCACCCACCCAGGCCAATTCACACAGCAAACAAGCGTGTCATGAACTATTGACCACCCCGCGTTGAATCTTCCCCCTATTGAAAGAAGCGGCGTCGAATCACCCACCCTACAAACAACTGTGTAATGAACTAACTGGTGTTGCGTTGATGTGGCGTTAAATTAGCGTTGGTAATAGAGGGAAAAAGCCCAGCGTGTTTCTCTAGCTACACGCTGATTACACGCCATTTCACGCTTCTGATCCACCTGATGAGTTCTGACCTTTTACATAACGAATGAAGGAAGTGAAGAAATGTGTAATAAGGATGGTGATTATGATAACGATGATGATAATGATGATGATTGAAAAATAAAGATGATGAATGGATGATAATGATGCACAATAATAATAACAGTCAAGGCTTTTACATACTACTACCTTTTGGTTCCTGGCGAATCGACAAACATTAACAGATGTCTACCAGTGTCAGTGTCCCTCAAAGTGCCGCCAGTGACGAACACTTCCGTCCGCCCACAACAGATTTCAACCGATGGCCACCAATCACTTACTCCCGACGCACTCTGTATCATCTAAAGCGTGGGAACGGTTACCCTGATGGGAGTGTTATCGCGCTACTCAAGTCACTGAAAATATTCCACGCGCGGAGCCGTAGACAAGGCCGTCATGCACATAAGCCCATTAGAACCGTAACCTCCACTAGGAAACCGGAGAAACCCACCCCTGACAGACCATACCATCACACTGAAGTTCCACGGATATGGTATGATCTCCCATCTTTACTGCTATCCAACGTCACTTCCCTAGCTAACAAGTTCGACGAGCTGGCAACTACAGTCAGGTCAACCGCCGCGCGCGTGGTTGCCATATGTGAGACTTGGCAAATTGTACCTGAAACGTGTCACATTGAAGGATATCAACTCTTTCATCACCTTCGTCCACAAAGACGCGGAGGGGGCGTTGCCCTCTTCTGTCAAGATGACCTACGCCCTTCACGCCTGGATGTTCAAGTCCCAGCAGATGTGGAAGCATTATGGGTACGTGTCGTGCTGCGGGCACACCCACGCAACACTGCTTCCATTATAATCTGCGTGGTATACCATCCGCCTCGATCACCCACCAGAGACACTCTTATCAATCATCTCATCACCACCTCAGACCACCTCAGAGTTAGGTACCCATGTGCCAAGTTAGTATTATGTGGGGATTTAAATGAAATTGACACCACTGATATCCAGGACCAGCTATCACTATCACAAGTCGTGACCTTCCCCACACACGGTCAAAACACCCTTGACCTTATCTTAACTGACTTAGTGGACCAGTACCAACCTCCTCAACCACTGCCTCCTGTCGGGTGTAGCACACACTTATCAGTGCTCTGGTCCCCTGCTGCCACTCCCACTCAAGTACAGAGACCCTACATCAAGACCTACAGGCCGATTACTGACTCTGCAGTACGCCTCTTTGGACAGTGGATAGTTCACTATCCCTGGACTGAAGTACTCAGCGTGGATGACGTGGAAACCAAATGGATAAATTATACCAACACCACCACCGAAGCTCACCACCGCTATTCCCACGAGGAGAGTCCGTCAGATCTCACCCAGCTGACACCTGGATACCACCTCCCGGATCCAAGGCATGCAAGAAGACAGAGCATTTTCATCTCAATGACCACATCCACTTTACAGGTCACTTCGCAACAGAAGTCATCCGCGAAATACGCACTGCAAAGAGATCCCACTACCTTAAGTACAACACCTGAAGCAGACCAACATCAGTCAATGGTATGGTAAGCTTAAGAACTCTGTGGACTAAACAATATGACACCTCCTTGTAGCCATCTCACTAATGTTGACGCAGCTGAGCAAACAAATAACCATTTCGCTACTATGCCAGACGCCCGGCCGAGGCACAACCACTCTCCTGTACCTACCAGCCCCTTCCCACTGACTTAGTAGAGAATTTGGCGTAGCAAAACGCCTGGACAAACTAAAATTAAACGCTCTACCACACCATTGACACCAATGGGAAACTATTCAAGGAGTTCTCCCCGGGGCTTGCTAAACCCCTCTGCTCCATCATCAATGCTTCTCTCCAGTCAAGCCAGATGCCCAGCTGACTAGAAGACCTCTTATGTATCACCAGTGCCCCAAGTCAACCCAGCCCACAATCCTTAAATCAGCTACGACCTATTGCAATCACCCCCAATACCCAGCCCTAATCTGTGAAAAGTTTTGTGTTTGACTGGGCTTGCTGACCTATTGCAGGAGTCATGAACCCTCAGCAATTTGTATATGAAAACTTCCTCCACCTCACTGTCTTGTCAGCTTTCTCGATTGCATATACCATCTCGAGAAACGAAAAACGTCTGTAGCTGTCGCCTTCATTCAGTTCACTAAAGCGTTCGACCTAGTCGACTACAATATAATCATAAACCAGCTATTGACCTCAGGCTTCGGAGAAGTCTCATACCATGGCTTACAGACTTCCTCAGTGACCGACGCGCCCAAACTGTACGCTTCCGAGGCTGTCTCCACCTTTCGGTCACTCACCTGTGGCGTCCCCAAGGCACCAAGATGGGACCACTCTGCTTCCTTATGCTCATCAATGATGCCCTAGAAACCCTATAGCGCTGGAAATATGTCGACGACTCCACCATTGGGATCAGCGTCAGCAATTCCGCTCCCCAACTATCACCGCCCTCCAGGATTTATTGAACAGTCTCAAAACTGAATTACCTTAACCATGTCACCATCGCCCATACCAAGACAATGGTTATGCACATCAACCTCTCCTCCGACATTGTCCACCTCTTCCATTGCCCTAGTCGAACACTTACCTCCAGGTTGTAGATTCACAAGCTCCTCGGCGTCACCATAGACAACAAGCAAATTGGAAACCACGTCAGTGAAGTTGTCCAAATCCTCAGTTTCGTCTCACCTCCTCCATCGACTCAAGTCCCTCAGGTTCCCGCACACAAGCTCTCAGTGTATACACAACATTCATACTTCCCAAAGCTCACCCTTCACCTCCCCCACCTGGTCTTCCTCCTAAATACCACACAACATGAAAACACCTAGAAAAAATTAAGAGGGCATGCAAGATTATTCTCTCCTTCCTCTCCACACTGTCAAGCGCTCCAACACACTTTATTTCGACTCTCACTGACCATCACCACGGCCTCATCTGCAAATTTGGTAGGCACCTACACCATCCCCGACACGGCCCTACTACACCTGAGATCCTGTCAAAAATTGCTGTTCGACACCACAACCGCATCCAGCCCTTCATTGCACGAACGATCCTTTATAAAGAACAACCCAGTCCCAACCATTGTAAAAATTATCAATAACATGTAATAAATCAGTGTATTCACTCCAGTAAACACTGCTCCCTACACTACTTTATGTTGGAAATAGACTGTATTTTAGCTGATCCCCATCTAGTTACTATATGTCTTATTTGTGTCACTTATGTCCTTGTATATAATTGTAACCCATTCCCCAAATATGTAACTGTATATTTTCAGCCTTCTGGCTGCCAAGCTCTTTCAATAAACCGTTAATTATTATTATTATTATTATTATTATTACACACACACACATCCCGTCGACCACTTGTGTTCAAGTCATAACTGTAGTGATGTAAGGAATTATAAGTGTTAGATGGTGTTATAGTTCTCTTGATAAGTGTACGGTGGAGTTAGTGCATTCCTCCTTCCTCCCTCCTCCACCCTCCCTCTTTATTATATGTGAAGAAATAAATATATTTTATCAGGAAGGTCACTATATTATACCCATTCACCCCCATCCACCCTCCATCCTGGGAGGTGGTGATAATTACCATCCGTCAGGCGCCGACGAAAGGTATCAGGACTCACCGACTGGGAAGGGCGTGGAATCCACCCCCATTCCAAACCCCATCCTACCCCAATCCCCTATCCCCATCCGCATCCCCCATCCCCACCCCATCCCCCTCTCCCCACCCCTCCATCACCCAACCCCCAACCCTCCATCCCCACCCCCAATCCCCCACCCCCATCCCCCAACCATCCGCACCCCCCATCCCCACCCCATCCCACCATCTCCCCACCCCCCATCCCCTCCATCACCCAACCCCCCAACCCCCATCCCCACCCCCAATCCCCCACCCCCCATCCCCCATCCCCAAGCCCCCCTATCCCCACCCCATCCCCAACCCCATCCACCCCCCATCCCCCACCCCATCCCCAGTCTCCCCCCCCATCCCCACCCCTCCATCACCCCCCAACCTTCACCCCCCCATCCCCTACCCAATCCTCGCCATCCTTCAGACCATGACAAAAGTTTGTTTATGTCCTCCTGTAAATTTTCGGCGTCTTCATCAGATTTAATTACTCCTTCCTTCCTTCCTTCCTTCCTTGCTTCCTTCCTCCTCATCTTCCTCCTCCACCCCGACCTGTCTCACCTCCTCTTCCTCCTCCTCCTCCTCTTCCTCCTTCTCCTCCTGCATTAACAAGAGGCCGCTACTTTATATTCTCTTGTTGATATCGACAAAAAGAAAACACGTTTCTTGACTTTCACCTCAAAGCTGTCCCAGTGTGGAGGGAGGGAGGGAGGGGGGAGGGAGGGAATGTTTAGCTACTGTGGAGGGAAGGAAGGAGGGGGGTGTAAAGGAAGGTTTAGCTTGTGTTGAAGGAGGGAGGGAATATTTAGTGTGGAGGGAAGGAATGAGGAAGGGAAAAAGGAAAGGTTTAGTTTGGAGGGAGGGAGGGAAGGAGGGAGGGAGGGAGGGAGGGGCTGGAAGAGCCTCATCGAAGGAACTAGTTTCAGTAGGTCTCAGTCTAACCCTAATTAGGAAGACCCAGGTAGACCAACAGGTTAAAATGTGCCATCTCTCTCTCTCTCTCTCTCTCTCACACACACACACACACAGTAGAGAGAGAGAGAGAGAGAGAGAGAGAGAGAGGATTATCCATTAATTTATAGGCCAGGTTGGTGGACTATAAGATATTCTCAGCCTAGACCAACCTCTCTCTCTCTCTCTCTCTCTCTCTCTCTCTCCTGTGTGTGTGTGTGTGTCTTGATATATTAGTCGGATCATGTCTAGGGAAGTCTGATTACCTCTTGGCCTATCTGATCTCCTCTGGGCTGTCTGATTGCCTCCTGATTGTGTTAGCATCCCTTATATGTAATGCTATTGGTCGGTGAAAATCTTAGCATCCCGTTGAAGCGATCTGATTGGCACACTCCTCATTCACACTCGATGCTGCAATAGGCCGTGATTATAGGCCTATGGACATCAACCAATATTAAAAAAAATTATATGCCTAAAGATCATAAAATATAACCTCCTGAGGCTACTCCTTCAAACACATATAAAACTCAGCAGCAAAATTACATAATCTTCACCTTTAGCCTTGAGCCTAACGTATAATATAGTGACCTTCCTGATAAAATATATTTATTTCTTCACATATAATAAAAGAGATAGTTATGTCTATTGTTCTGTGTATGCCTTCAATAGGTCGTAATTACAGGGTCGTACCGTGATGTAGTGTTGGGGTCGTCTTGTCTGGTTATCGGGGGAGGCGGGAGAAAGGAAAGAGTCGTGGTATTGAGATCGTCTTCTGGTCATCCCGGGGAGGGAATTGGGGGAGGGAGGTCGTGGTGTTGGGGTCGTCTTGTCCTATTGCTTGGGGAGGAGGGGGAGGGGTTGGGAGGGAGGTCTTCTCTGGTCTCTTAAAATACGAGATATTATGAGATATTTAAGGATTATTTGTGTTTGTCTATCAGATTAGGTAAAGAGACAATCAGATTAGGTAAAGAGACAATCAGATTAGGTAGATAGACAATCAGATGAACAGATGGACTCAAACAGGACACCATTTGACCGCCAGTACAAATTGACCCCCAAATCGGTCAGGGGTGGGGGGAGAATTGAGAGGTGAGGAGAAAGGGAGGGGGAGGGGGTGGGGAGGTTAGGGATTGAACATAGCTTATCCACTTGTTTCATCCTTGCCCTCTCACCTGGCCATCTCGCTCTCCCTCTCCTGGCCATCTCCTTTCCCTCACCTGGCCATCTCAGCTCTCCCTCTCTCCTGGCCATCTCGCTTTCCCTCTCCTGGCCATCTCGCTCTCCCTCTCACCCGCCCATCTCGCTCCACCTCTACCTGGCCATCTCCTTTCCCTCTCACCTGGCCATCTCTCTTTCCCTCTACCTGGCCATCTCACTCTCCCTCTCACCTGGCCATCTCGCTCTCCCTCTCACCTGGCCATCTCGTTATATAGTAAAAAACGAATCCATTAATAGGTCATAAAATACTCTCTCTCTCTCTCTCTCTCTCTCTCTCTCTCCTTAGAAAGCATCCCAGCTTGTCCTGGAATTCCCCACCAGGCTGTGCTCTAGAAGCCATCCTCAGTTAAGAGACCATCCAGACAGGTTCTCTCTATGTCTCACTGTCTCTCTCTGAGTGGTTAGGTTACGTACATACTACATACATATACACACATACGATACACAGATATATACATATAAATACACTTAAACACACACACACACACACACACACACACACACACACACATTCAACCCTGATGACTTTGCTTTTTGTCTCCTCAGGGTCCAATTTTGGTCAAGAGGAAGATTTAGTCTGGATTCTCTCTCTCTCTCTCTCTCTCTCTCTCTCTCTCTCTCTCTCTCTCTCTCCTTCCTTATAGTAAAATAAGAGGATGATGAAGAAGGAGGGAAGGGAGAAAAAGGAAGGAGGAGAAGGAGGAAGAAAATAGGAAGGAAGAGGAGAGGGAGGAGAAGGAAGAGGAGGGGGAGGAGGAGGAGAAAGAGGAGGAGGAGGAGGAGAAAGAGGAGTAGGAGTCGCGGCAGGGATGGTAGTTAAGGAGGTCAGGTTATCCCACTGCAGTCGTCTAGGGAGGGAGGGAGAGAAGGAGGAAGGAGGGAGGGAAGGAAGGAAGGAGTGTAATGGAAGGAGAAAGAGGGAGGGGGAAGATTGAATGGTGCAGTCGGAGAAAGAAACAAAGAAACAAGCAAACAAACAAACAAACCCACAAATCATACCCCCCCCCCCACCAACTACACCTGGGCAGTACATTACCTGGTTAATTAACGCTTAAAAGAAGAAATAAAAGGTATTGATCTCTTTCGTCTTTAACCCGATTGACTTTATCTTTCAACTCTAAGACATTCACCTTCAATCCTTCAGCTATCAGGTGGCGGAGTAGAGTGGTGTGTGACTCCTCTATCTCAACCCTTCAATCAGTGAGGATGGATTTATCATTAGTGAGTTACCTTAGTACAGTACAGGTGTGTGGTATGGTTGGGGAGAGAGAGAGAGAGAGAGAGAGAGAGAGCCTTCCATAACCACAACAAAATCAATCTACCAACCAGTCATTTCCTCCCCCCTCTCCTCTCCATTTAACTAACCATTACTCACATTCTAGCGAAGAAAAAAAATAAATTAAATCAATTCATCAGATCCAAAAGACGATTTCAATTCCCGAAAATAACTTGCCTTACCGGGATATGTAAATTCTCACTTCTAAGGCTATACCTGTGCCCGACGGGAGCTACCTGTAATAAAGGTGAAAGCATCATCTGTATCTCTCGAAGCCCCACCACCACTACTACAACCACCACCACTACCACCACTACCACCGCCACCACTACCACCGCCACCACTACCACCACCGTCTGGAGGTCACTTATTCCCTTCCTTCCTCTGAGTCACCTGGAAATCAGCGGTCACCTGGGAGTCACCTGTGAGTTACCTATGCATCAGTACTCTCTCTATGGGTCACCTGTGCCTTCGTATGAGTCGCCTAGCATTCACCTGTAGCTTCCTCTGAGTCACCTAGAAGTCACCTGTACAGTAGACCTAGAAGGTGTGTGTGTGAGGTCAACCACATCATCTATCTCTTATGTCTAATGCTACTAAAGAACTAATCTCTATCTCTGGAAAATTAGAAATGAAAAGAAGAGTTTGTTTTTCGTTGTAGACACCTATAGATTCACCTGTAATTGTCCAATGGCTCAGGTGTAACTGTTTAACAGGAAGTTACCTGCTGTTATGGACGTTAATTACAGTGGTGAAATCTACTTGTCTTGTTAAGGTAGATACGGTGTTGAAATCTACCTGCCCCATTGAAAGCGAAATCTACCTCCTGGAAGTCAACTCTACCTCCTGGAAGTCAAATCTACCTCCTAGAAGTCAAATCTACCCCCTGGAAACCAAATCTACCTGTCCTGGAAGTCAAATCTACCTGTTTTGGAAGTCAAATCTACCTCCTGGAAGTCAAATCTACCTCCTGGAAACCAAATCTATCTGTCCTGGAAGTCAAATCTACCTGTCCTGGAAGTCAAATCTACGTCTCTTATTGAAAAGGCAAAAATCGAGCAGTCTACCTGGAAGTCCAATACAAGGGTTGGAATCCACCTGTCCGAATAGAAAAGGTTTTGCTCTTCAAGGACAGGAGAGAGGGAAGGGAGAACTCTCGCCTCAGGCTTATCCTTACATCAGATCCGCTAACTTTTTTACACACCAGCCACAAGAACTATTTCACAACGCCCTTAAATGGGTAGAAGAAGAAGAAGAAAAAGAGAGGTAAAAAAAATAGTTACAACAACTTTCTCTTTAAGGAACGTCAGGCGAAGGAACGTCAAGCGAAGGAACGTCAGGCGATAGGGACTCAGGAGGTAATCCATCAATGTATGTCTCTCTATCATTGTTCTTAGACGTCTGGTGTTGAGTGTACCTGTAATATGCCAGCCACCTGCGGGACCTTGTTTGAACCAATTGGGGGGATGTTACTGACTGGGGAAATGTTTATTATGCAGTAAAGGGAAAGGGGGTAGGAGTAGGGAGGGGGGGGACTGGGGAGGGGTCTAGAAAGGGGGGGGGGCGGCTAGAGGGAGGTGTTTCAAGGACAAGTAGGACAAAAGTTCCTCTAGGGGTCTTCTGTTCCATTACAACCCGCTGCCCTTCAGGTATTTCGCCTCAACACATATTTAACTCACTCCCGTTGTACCGAATCTCTAAATCTTTCATTACATTAACCGATAACTCCTTCTAATGACGCCTGTGGCCACCAGAGCGGAATGAGGGTAAGGAAGGGTAGGAAAGGAGGGGAGGGAGGGAGGGGTATGGGAGGTAGAGGGAGGGAGGGAAGGGTATTGAAAGCGAGGTCAGAAGGAGGGAAGGGGAGGGAGGGAAAAGGAGGGAGGGGGGCGAGGTCAGAAGGAGGGAGGGAGGGAGGGAAGGAATAGGAGGGAGGGAGGGCAGGATACAGGTAAGCGTTGCAGGCGGTCACAAGTGGGTCAGGTAGGGGAAGGGTTTAGGTTACGGCAGCACCCGTCCACCCGCCCGCCCGCCCGACTCCTCGACCGACCGCCCCGATTCCGTCCCAACCTGGATGGCCCATCTTCTGCCCTCTCCCATCCCGTCCCATCCCGGAAAAGGGGTAAATAAGGAGAAAAATGTGAAAGGAGGAAGTTGAGAGGCAGTTGTCCACGTGGTACCTCTGGATAGTTTGAGTACCTTTGTAATGTCCCCTTTGTTTAGCCCTGACTTCCACTTATACACCTCTATCAGGTCGCCCCTCGCTCTACGTCTCTCGAGGGAGTGCAAATTAAGATGCTTTAACCTGTCTCTATACTCAAGGTTCCTAATGCCCGGGATTAGTCTTGTCATTCTCCTCTGAATTCTTTCAAGGATTCTATATCCATTCTGTAATACGGTGACCAGAACTGAACTGCGTAATCCAGGTGTGGTCTCTAAGCGCAAAAAAGATACAGTTTAGGATGACCTCCGCTAGTCTTGTAACTAACACTCCTTTGTATGAACCCAAGTACTTTATTAGCCTTGTTACGAGCAAAAACACATTGTTTACTTGGCTTAAGGTTCCTACTTATCATTACTCCTAAATCTCTCTCGCAGTCGGATTTCTCTATGGCATCGTTGTTCATCTGGTATCTGGTTTCCCTGTTTACATCTCCTATACTGTCTGTTTGGCTCTCTGTCTGTTTCTCTCTCTGTCTCTCTTTCTATATGTCTGTCTGTCTCTCTTCCACCCTGTCTCTATCTCTTTTTCTCTATCTCTGTCTATCTTTCTGTCTGTCTTTCTATCTGTCTGTCTGTCTGTCTGTCTGTCTATTTGTCTATCTGTCTGTCTGTCAGTCTGTCTTTCTGTCTGTCTGTCTTTTTTCTGTCTCTATCTCTCTGGAAGCGGGAATAGGGAGAAATTGAGATAATGTAGAAAAAAAGGGGAGGAAAGAAGAATGAATGAAGATAAGGATGAGAGGAGGAGAAAGGATAGAGATATAGGAGGGATGGAGAAGGATAGAAGGGATTAGTTGTAGAAGGAAGGAAGGAAGGAAGGAAGAAAGGAAGGAAGAAAGGAAGGAAGGGACATGGGATAAAGAGGAAATAGAGATGGATGGATAATTGGATGATGGGAGAGAAGGGAAGGATAAGAAATATATCGTTATAGAGAGGAGAGGGAAGGAGGAGGGGAGAAAGGAGGAGGAAGGAAGGATGGTCCTAATGGTGTTCCTCCCTGCATCGCCCTCCTCTCCCGTCTATTGAACAACCTCCCCTACCCCTCCCTCCCCCTCTCTCCTTTCCCTCTCCCTCACCTCTCATCTCTCACCCCTAACTCCGTTCTCCTCTATCCTTCCTATCCTCCCTCTTCCTTGTGCTTCCTATCCCTCTTATGACCCCCCTCCTTTCTTCGTCCTATCCCTGTCTCTTCCTTTCTTCCTCCCTCTCTTTCTTTCTTTCCCTACCGCTTCCCTTCTAACCACTAATCCTTCGATCCTTTCCCCTCCTTCCTCTATCCCTCACCCCTACTCCTTCTCTCCCCTCTGTCCTCCCCCCTCCCTTCCCTTCTTCTCTCTCTGTCCTCCCTTTCCCTCTCCCTTTAACCGTCCCCCCTCCCCCTCCCATCCATACATCGGGACTCCTGGGGTTAGGACGACGCAGGGTCTCGCCTCCCCCGTGACGTCCCTCTGTTTACAAACAAACTCTCACGTTCGTGTCTAATGGATCAATGTAGATGAGTTGCGTTCATAGTAGATGGAAGGGGAAGGAAAAGGAGGAAGGATAGATGGATAGAAGAGGGGGTTTAGGTTAGGTTAGGTTAGGAGGAAAAGGAGATGGAGAAGAGATAGCAAAGAGGAAAGGAAGATGGAGAGAGAGGGAGAGAAGGAGGAGATGGGGAAGAGGAAGATGGAGGAGGAAGGGGAAGAGAAGATTGAGGGGAAGGGGGAAAGGGGGAAGGGGAAGATGGAGGATGAAGGGGAAGATGCAGGGGAAGGGGGAGAAGATGAAGGGGGGAGGAGAAAGAGAGGAGAGAAGGAAGAAGAGGAGATAAGATGGAGGGGGGAAAGGGGGTGAGGGGGAAGGCGGGAAGGGGAAGGGTGGAAGGGGGAAGGGGAAGGGAAGGGGAGGGGGAGGGGGGAGGGAGGCCATGTCTTCAAGACCTCTCAAGACACAAGATTTAAAACACCAGCATCTTAATCCTCCTTTGATGAAAACTGTAAAGGGAACCATTTATAGCGAGAGAGATAACAGGGAGAGGCCAGAGAGAGAGAGGCGAGCGAAGATAACAGGGAGAGAGAGAGATAACAGGGAGAGAGAACCAAGAGAACCCAGAGAGAGAGAGAGAGAGAGAGAGAGGTAAGGGGATGAAAGAGAGATAACGGAATAGAAAGACGGAAATAAGGGAGCCGAGAGAGAGATATAAAGGTAGAGAGTAAGAGAAAGAGTCAATAAGAATAAAAGAAGGAGAGAGACTATAAAAAAGATAATGAGATAGAGAGAATGAGAGAAAAGGAGAGAGAATAAGAAAGAAAGAGAGAGAGAATAAAAAAGAAACATACAGTAACTATCATTCACATTACAACGGGAGAAAGTAGAGATAACTTTCACTAACTCTTTAATGAAAGCTCAGGGGGGAAGGGGGGGGGGAATCTATAGCTCTGATTGGCTAGTCTGGTCACAACAGATGGGCCATGCAAGGTGGTTAGGTTATATTAAGTTAAATAGCTTAGGTTAGGTTAAATAAGTTAGATTTGGTTAGATTAAGTTACTTTCACAATTATATCGTAGAAAATATTATGCAACAAAATAATTCCCTCCAAAATAATGTCTCGTTAAGCTGAGGAAGCTTATAGCAGTACGGAAAACTTAAAGCTTTAAATACCGTCTAATTTACATAATCACATGCATAAAATTTCAATTATGGTTACATTAAGCTCAGATTAATTCGGGAATGCAAGTCATGGTTGGCGGCAGATTAAAGGGTGAGGGAGCGTCATAAGACACCCTGAGTTCATTGTTATGCTCCCTGGGTAAAAATCCGGATTCAGGAGTCGGATTCCACCACGCACTCCACGAACGCTACTTCACCAAAACAAACATGAAGACAAATTGTGTTTTTTTATACGCAAATTATAATATTTTGATGATAAAACTAACACAGATTCAGTTATCGTCAGATTATATATTTACTCGTAGGATTATAGGATTAAATTTATTCTATGATAATTAAATAAATGCAGTGAAATTATTAATACATATAGAGAAATTAAAATACTGGATGACAACAAGAACGAAAGATTATAGAATATCACTGTTAAATTATGAGAAAAAACGAAGAAAAAACAAAGAAATTAGGTTAAAATAATGAATAAATCACTTGTGTTAAAACGACCTTGAAAAAAGACCAAAAAAATATATATCCCTCACACAAGAAACACATTATTAGTCAAGTCAGGAGAGGCTAAGGTTGGTAAGAAATTTGTCGAAATGTTATCAAATAAATGTTGGTTTTTACATACGTTAGTTAGGTTAGGTTAGGTTAGGTTAGGTTAGGTTAGGTTAGGTTCCTCGAAATAATCGCAATTTATCGATTTAGTCCTTTCCCCAACACATGAGTTCCCTGGGTTTCGTCACTGTCTGGCTATCTAACTGGCTGACTGGATATCTGGCTGGCTGAGTGGCTGTCTGGCAGGCTGGCTAGATGGCTATCTGTCTGGCTGGAGGTCTGGCTGGCTGACTGGAGGTCTGTCTCTGTCTGTCTGTCTGTCTCGTAGCGCCTCGACCAGCCAGACACAGTTCGACCTACACTGGACCTTTCCCCACAAAGGTGTAATCAACAAGGCTTTCGAAACAAGAACAGATTAACATCATTTTCTCAGACCAACTTTCATAATTCTCTTCCAAGATTCTACGTTTTTTGTCCAGTTTTCTCCTTTTTTTTGTTATTGTTGTAGGGTCTTCTCCTTAAATCATCTGTTTTGTATGTTTCTTGTTTTTGTTTTAATCTAATTCTTGTCTTTATTCATTTATTCTCATTATTCTTCCTTCTGTTTATTTGATTTTTCTTTCGTTTTTGTTTGCATTCGTTTTCTTTTCTTTTTTTTTACATTGCCCAGGATTAAGATTTTTTTCATGTCTGTCTGTCTGTCTGTCTGTCTGTCTGTCTGTCTATCTGATAAACAAATTAACAACGTAATCATGATAAACTTCAGGTACAATTCGCATCAAATTTAACTAAGTGTTGCTATGTTAAGCCGTTCGTGTAATGATTAAACGATATTTTTTTTCTCGTGGTTAAAGAAAACGAGAATATGAGACAGTATTTAGGGGGTGACTACGTTAATTTACCCGTAACAACATCAATAATTCGATATTTATCCTGTGATGGTAAAGGTTAGAAGGAGGTTTGTTTTAATTTCGGTGTAATTTCTTAAGTGTTTTTTTTTATGATTGAAGCGTTTAGTTTTAACCCTTAACAGAGTATGTTTTAAATTTTAACCCTTTAAGGACGATGGTTTAAGATTTTAACCCTTTAAGGACAATGGTTTTAGTTTTAACCCTTTAAGTACGATGGTTTAAACTTTAACCCTTTAAGTACGATGGTTTAAACTTTAACCCTCAAGGGAATTAAACCATCGTCATCAATATGTTACGTCATTACCACATCATCATCTTACGAGGAATATTTCAACTTAGGACCCTTTGTGAATATGTCCAGAGGCATTGCGTAGTGAGGACCTGTGAGGAAAGCAGAGGACAACTGCTTCCTAGAATCTATCAACACCAGGAGACGAGTTCTGAGAATGTGACGATGTGGCGTGGTGGTGGTGGTGATAGTGGTGGTGATGGTGAGGGTGATGGTGGTGGTGATGGTGAGGGTGATGGTGGGGGTGATGGTGGGGTGGTGGTGATGGTGGGGTGTGATGGTGGTGGTGGTGATGGTGGGGGTGGTGATGGTAGGGTGGTGATGGTGGTAGTGGTAGTGGTAGTGGTGGTGGTAGTGGGGTTAGTGATGGTTGTGGTGGTGGAAGGAGTTGAAGGAGGATGAAAGGGGAAGAAGAGGTGGGAAGGGAGGAGGAGGAGGAGGGAGGAGAAGATGGTAGAATATAAAAGAAAGAAAGAAAGAAAGAAGACACCACCATCACAAGAGGAAGACTCACCATACACCAGCAGTAAAAAAACCTTACGAGGGTGTGAGGGGTCCTGGAATTACACCTTCAGGGCCTCCTTCAGTGTTTAGGAGGAGCCCTCTTATGTGAACTAGCTCTCTCTCTCTCTCTCTCTTTCACGCACCATCATTATCCTTCGAACCATTTTCCCATTACTGAGCAGGGATGAGAAACTCCCCAAGCCACGACTCCGGATAATGTGGACTACCCCGGTTGTGTTTATATGACTACCCGGATAATGACTACCCCGGATAATATAGACTACCCCGGATAATATGGACTACCCGGATAATATGACTACCCCGGATAATAAGACTACTGGATATATGACTACCGATAATATGACTCGGATAATAGTACCGGATAATATGATACCTATATGACTACCCGGATAATATAGACTACCCCGGATAATATATGACTACCCCGGATAATACAGACTACTGGATAATATAGACTACCCCGGATAATATAGACTACCCGGATAATAAGACTACCCGGATAATATACTACGATAATATAGATTACCCGGATAATATAGACTACCCCGGATAATATAAGACTACCCCGGATAATATAGACTACGGATAATATAGACTACCCGGATAATATAGACTACGGATAATACAGACTACGGATGTACCGGATAATATAGACTACCCCGGATAATATAGACTACCCCGGATAATATGACTACGGTTACAGAACTTGGATATATGCACATATCAGCCCTCTCCTCCAGCCCCCACCTCACCTAATAGACAGTACACACACCAGTCGCCTCATTGGGACTGTAATATGCAAATGAGGTTAACCCTTTCTCGTGGTGTCGTAAAGGAAACACGAGTCGTAGCAGAAAGGTGGCTAGTGTAGGGTAGAGGAGGTGCCAACCAGATTAAGAGGTAGAAAAAGGTAAATATGTTACCTGTGATTTTTTTTTTTCTGGTTGGATTTGAATGCTGTTTCGATTGGACTTAGAAAAATGTAAATATTGAATCTTTTGTCCCTGGTAGATTCAAGTGCCATGTTGATTAGTGGTAGCTTATCCTTCCTTCCTCTCTTTCCTCCTTCTTATTCACTTCCTTCATTCTCCTCCCTCCTCCCTCTCTCTCTCTCCTTCTTATTCTCTTCCATCTTCCTCCCCTCCCTCCTCTCTCTCTCTCCTTCTTATTCTCTTTCATCTTCCTCCCCTCCCTCCCTCTCTCTCTCTCCTTCTTATTCTCTTCCATCTTCCTCTCCCTCCCTCTCTCTTCTCCATCTTTTTTCCCTACTCACTCCGTCTCCTCTCTTTTTTTTTTTTTTTCACTTCCTCCCTCTCTTCTCCTCCTTAACTCTAAGTGTGATTCGTATAAACAGAAAAAGAGATAAGAGAGAGAGAGAGAGAGAGAGAGAGAGAGAGAGAGAGAGAGAGAGAGAGAGAGAGAGAGAGGAGCCAAAGGGCGTTATGACTGTCCTGGTTACAGAAAGGGAGAGAGGGGTGATTGTAGACCAGTGGATGAGGGAGAGTGATAAGAGGAGGGAAGGAGAGAGAGGTAGAGACGAAGGAGGTGTGAGAAGAGGGGAAAGAGGAAGAAAATAAAGGGGGAAGGAGGAAAAAAGAAGAGTAAGAGGATAGATAGATAGAAGGGGAAGGAAAAGGAGAGGGTGGAAAGATGGACAACAGGGAGGGAAGGAGGAGAGAAAATAGGGAGGAGAGGAAAAGCAAATTAAGGACAGGAAGGAAAGAGGGAGGGACAGAGAGGAGGAGGAGGAGGGAGGAGGGGACAGACAGGAGGAGGAGGAGGAGGAGGAGGAAGAGGGAAAAAGTAGTGATATAATAAAATGAAGGGAAAGGAGAAACAGGTGGAAAGGAAGGCAGGTAGGTAGAGCAGGATGGAAGGGGAAAGGGGTGGT
>NW_024745407.1:82500-115000 GCF_018991925.1 Homarus americanus | reverse complement strand
ATGTATAAAATTATTCACTCCAGAAGGTTAAGGTTGGTTGAAGAGTGAACAGAGGACTTCACATATCGTATTTAATGGTAATATATTTCTCAAGTAAAGTCTTCCCTAAGGCAGAGAATACAGGTTTGTGTATGAAGGTAATATTATACAAGATAGTATCCCCAGAAAAATTAAATTACTGCATTATTTTTAGGTTATTATTATACTATGTAAGTTTAGGTTTAATTATTACTATTTATTAAAATTTTCTTCACGTGTTAGATAGATTATTTATTTATTATTTTTTAGAATAAGTAAATTTATATAGATATTTAAAGTTATAGATTAAATGACGAAAATAAACCAAATGGCTTCAGGTAAAAACATCAAGACGACTGAATCTCCAGCCCCAAAAAGACACCCACCAAGATTATTGCCTCTGATTGGCTGAAGGACTACGACTGGTTCTGATAGGCTGAAGGACTGCGATTGGCTTAGATTAGCTAAAGGATTATGATTGGTCGAGAGTCGAGTCCTCGCTCCAAATTCGTAACCTGGCGATTCTAAGAAATTTGTTACTCCTCTGCACTTATGACGTTCATGACCTCACTGTCCTTGCCTGCCTCCTACTTCTATCCTGCTGTTGTTTTTTATGGTAAAATTTCTTCCCTAAGGATATGATACCTCTAGTGGGTGGGGAATCCTGGTGAGGGAGGAGGAAAGTGAGAGAGAGAGAGAGAGGGGGGGACAGTGAGAGGAAGGAGGAGTGTAAGTAAAAGAACGAGAGAGAGAGAGAGGGGGGCAGGAGAGGAAGGGAGGAAAGTAAGTAAAAAGAACGAGAGAGAGAGAGAGAGACAGAGAGGGGGGGGAACAGAGAGGAAGGGAGGAGAGTAAGTACAAGAACGAGAGAGAGAGAGAGAGAGAGAGAGAGAGAGGGGGGGGGAAGGCAACTTAGAAACATAAAAAAAGGTGAGGATAAGATAAAGAAAGAGATAGAGAGAGAGAGAAAGAGAGAATAAGAGAGCGATAGAGAGAACTAAAACAGAACACATCAACATTAACCAAATGAATCTCCCTTAATCACATAATCACTTCGTTAATCTTCCGAATTATGAATGGAAGAAAAATTAGGTCTTATTTACTTGGTGGCAACTGTACCCTCTTATACAGGAGAGATACATCGCTTACCGCTATTATCAGCTATAAATACAACGGCAAACATCACTCATATAAAGGTCTTAATAGAAGCATCGTCCACCGCTAATAATAGGAGTATCGTTGATCGCTATAATCAGCAACTTTAGAGAGGTAAAACATCTTCGCTTAACGCTACTGATACCCAACACTAACAACCGCTTACATTAGCAACATCATCGCCTCTGTCAGCCATTTCTACAGATCTAAACAGCTTCTCGTCGTTTTAATCTTTTTTCTCTCTCAGCAGCATCGTTCACCGCTAATATGAGCAGTATCAATCGCCCGTCGCTACCAACATCAAAACTTCTATTCCTCGCCGCCCAAAACACCACCATCGCCCACCGCTACTATTAGCAACATCGCTCGTCGCTACCATGAGACACTTAGCCATCTCTCAGCCGGACGAGACTCCTTAATTGTATATAATTACAGCCGGGTCTGACCAGCTGGCAGCCCGGCCGAGGAAGACACTGGCAGGAATACTAATGTTTAAGCCTGATGATATCTAGTTTAGCGGACCATGTTGTGAGAGAGAGAGAGAGAGAGAGAGAGAGAGAGAGAGAGAGAGAGAGAGAGAGGAGAGAGAGAGAGAGAGGAGAGAGAGAGAGAGAGAGGGGGGGAGAGAGAGAGGGGGGTGCCTGGAATGTGTGTCAGTGTAGGTGTATCGTTAAGTGTAGGAAGAGAAAGAAAGAGAGAGAGAGAGAGAGAGAGAGAGAGAGAGAGAGAGGGTGTCACTGAATGTGTGCAGTGTAGGTGTATCGTTAAGTGTAGGGAAGAGAGAGAGAGAGAGAGAGAGAGAGAGAGAGAGAGAGAGAGAGAGAGAGAGAGAGAGAGAGAGAGAGAGAGAGAGAGGAGACAGAAATTGAAAGTTAAATTCCTCCTCCATTTCTTCCTCCTGCAATAATATTCTTCTCTTGTAGGACATCAAGGACAACAAGGATACAGCGCCAGCCTCCTCCTACATCCCTGTCTGACGTCCTTAACACACACACACACACACACACACACACACACACACCTAACCTAACCTAACCTAACCTAACCTAACCTCCTCCTGACTCACATAGATTACCTGAACTATTTCCTCCTGTCTCGACCCTTCACCTTATCTCTTGAGTCTTGTTATTGGGGTTTGGGGAGAGTTGGGGGGTTGGGGGGGTTGGGGGGGTTGGGGAGGTGTTGGGGGGGGTTGGGAGGTGTTGGGAGTTGGGAGGATTGAGAATGGCTGGGAGGTCAAGAAGGTGTTGAAGATGGATGGGAGGGTGGAGGCTAGGGGAGGTGGGGAGAAAATAGGGGAAAAATTGAGAAAGGTGGGGAATGTGGGGAGCTGGCTGGGAGGGGGGTGGAGGGAGGTGGGGGGGAGGTGGGGGGACAGGAACAGGAATCTATAACCCATGTGATGGCAAGAGTCTACAGAATCAAGGTTTATCAGATACTACCAGATGGAACAACAGGTGTTAATATAGAGAGCAGGGTCTTATCGTACAGGTCTACTTTATCTGGGAGCAGGTCCGGCAGGTAATCAGGTCTCAGGTCAGGGGTGGGGTGGGGTGAGGGTGTGGGGTGAGGTGGGGGTGGGTGAGGTGGGGGTGGGGTGAGGGGGTGGGGGGGGGTGGGGTGGGTGAGGTGGGTGAGGGGTGGGGTAAGTGAGGGGTATGTACACCAACATTTTTTTATGTATACATTAAATACCTTGTTTATATACTGTACGTGTCATGAACTACACACACACTACACACACACACACACACACACCACACACACCACACACACACACACACCACACACACACACACACACACACACACACACACACACACACACACACACACACACACACACACACACACACACACACACTACACACACACACACACACACACACACACACACACACACACACACACACACCACACACACACACACACTACACACACACACACAGTACACACCACACACACACACCTCACACTACACACACACACACACACACACACACACACACACACACACACACACCACACACACACACACACACACGTAACTACATCTTCACATTACTGGCTCACTATTTCAGATCAACAAACACACTAAGATAACCATTATGTTGGCTATCACATGTGTACGACTTTGACAGCTATAAGATAACCTAAGATAACACATCAGCCGCTGCTCTATCTGTTTACGTACGATACAGAGACAGGAAGACAGGCCAAGATATCACACTAGGGCCAAATATCACACTAGGGCCAAGATATCACACTAGGCAAGATATCACACTAGGGCTAAGATATCACACTAGAGATATCACACTAGGCAAGATATCACACTAGGGCTAAGATATCACACTAGGCCAAGATATCACACTAGGCCAAGATATCACATAGGGCCAAGATATCACACTAGCCAAAATATCACACTAGGGGCAAGATATCACACTAAGGCCGATATACTAGGCCAAGATATCACACTAGGGCCAAGGACATACTAGCCAAGATATCACCAGGGCAAGATATCACACTAAGGCCAAGATATCACACCTGGCGATATCACACTAGGGCAAGATATCACACTAGGGCAAGATATCACACTAGGGGCCAAGATATCACACTAGGCCAAGATATCACACTTAGGCCAAGATATCACATTAGGGCAAGATATCACACTAGGGCAAGATATCACACTAGGCAGATATCACACTGGGGCAAGATATCACACAGGGCCAAGATATCACACTCGGGCCAAGATATCACACTTGGAAAGATATCACACTAGGCCAAGATATCACTAGGGAAAGATATCACACTAGGGCAATGGCCAAGATATCACTAGGCCAAGATATCACACTAGGCCAAGATATCACACTAGGGAAGATATCACACTAGGGCAAGATATCACACTAGGCCAAGATATCACACTAGGCCAAGATATCACACTAGGGCCAAGATATCACACTAGCCAAGATATCACACTAGGGCCAAGATATCACACTAGGCAAGATATCACAGGCCAAGATATCACACTAGCAAGATATCACACTAAGGCCAAGATATCACACTAGGGCCAGATATTACACTAGCAAGATATCACAGGCCAAGATATCACACTAGGCCAAGATATCACACTAGGCCAAGATATCACACTAGGGCAAGATATCACACTAGCAAGATATCACACTAGGGCAAGATATCACACTAGGCCAAGATATCACACTAGGGCAAGATATCACACTAAGGCCAAGATATCACACTAGGCCAAGATATCACACTAGGCCAAGATATCACACTAGGGCAAGATATCACACTAAGGCCAAGACACTAGGCCAAGATATCACACTAGGCCAAGATATCACACTAGGCCAAGATATCACACTAGGCCAAGATATCACACTAGGCCAAGATATCACACTAGCCAAGATATCACACTAGGGCCAAGATATCACACTAGGGCCAAGATATCACACTAGGCCAAGATATCACACTAGGCCAAGATATCACACTAGGGCCAAGATATCACACTAGGCCAAGATATCACACTAGGCCAAGATATCACACTAGGCCAAGATATCACACTAGGCCAAGATATCACACTAGGGCAAAGACACACTAGGGCAAGATATCACACTAGGCCAAGATATCACACTAGGCCAAGATATCACACTAGGCCAAGATATACACTAGGCCAAGATATCACACTAGGCCAAGATATCACACTAGGGCCAAGATATCACACTAGGGCCAAGATATCACACTAGGGCAAGATATCACACTAGGCCAAGATATCACACTAGGCCAAGATATCACACTAGGGCAAGATATCACACTAGGCCAAGATATCACACTAGGCCAAGATATCACACTAGGCCAAGATATCACACTAGGGCAAGATATCACACTAGCAAGATATCACACTAGGGCAAGATATCACACTAGGCCAAGATATCACACCTAGGGCCAAGATATCACACTAGGGCAAGATATCACACTAGGGCCAAGATATCACACTAGGCCAAGATACACTAGGGCAAGATATCAACTAGGCCAAGATATCACACTAGGCCAAGATATCACACTAGCCAGATATCACACTAGGGCAAGATATCACACTAGGGCAAGATATCACACTAGGGCAAGATATCCATCGAGGCCAAGATATCACACTAGGGCAAGATATCACACTAGGAAGATATCACACTAGGCCAAGAGATATCACACTAGGGCAAGATATCACACTAGGCCAAGATATCACACTAGGGCAAGATATCACACTAGGCCAAGATATCACACTAGGCCAAGATATCACACTAGCCAAGATATCACACTAGGGCAAGATATCACACTAGCCAAGATATCACAC
This sequence comes from Homarus americanus, assembly GCF_018991925.1. NCBI lineage: Eukaryota > Metazoa > Arthropoda > Malacostraca > Decapoda > Nephropidae > Homarus > Homarus americanus. The sequence goes on along the minus strand of NW_024745407.1, from coordinate 109,468 downwards.
TAGCAAGATATCACACTAGGGCATATCACACCAGGGAAAGATATCACACTAGGGCAAGATATCACACTAGGGGCAAGATATCACACTAGGCCAAGATATCACACTAGGGCAAGATATCACACTAGGCCAGATATCACACTAGGCCAAGATATCACACTAGGGGCCAAAGATATCACACTAGGGCCAAGATATCACACTAGGCCAAGATATCACACACTAGGCCAAGATATACACTAGGCATATCCACTAGGGCAAGATATCACACTAGCCAAGATATCACACTAGGGCAAGATATCACCAGGCCAAGATATCACACTAGCGATATCACCAGAAGATATCTAGGAAAGATATCACACTAGGCCAAGATATCACACTAGCCAAGATATCACACTAGCCAAAGATATCACACTAGGCCAAGATATCACACTAGGGCAAGATATCACACTAGGGCCAAGATATCACACTAGGGCCAGATATCACACTAGGGGCAAGATATCACACTAGGCCAAGATATCACACTAGGGCAAAGATATCACACTAGGGCCAAGATTGCACAGGGCGATGTCACACTAGGGCAAGATATCACACTAGGGCCAAGATATCACACTAGGAAGATATCACACTAGGGCAAGATATCACACTAGGCCAAGATATCACACCAGTGTTATCACACTAGGGGCCAAGATATCACACTAGGAGATGTCACTAGGCCAAGATATCACACTAAAAGATATCACACTAGGCCAGATATCACAATTAGGGCAAGATATCACACTAGGGGATCAAGATATCACACTAGCAAGTTATCACACTAGGCCAAGATAACACTAGGGCAAGATATCACACTAGGGCAAGATATCACAATTAGGGCAAGATATCACACTAAAGATATCACACTAGGCCAAGATATCACACTAGGCCAAGAATTTCACACTAGGCCAAGATATCACAGGCAGATATCGCTGGGCAAGATATCACACTAGGGCAAGATATCACACTAGGCAAGATATCACACTAGGGATATCACACTAGGGCAAGATATCACACTCAGGCCAAGATAATGCCTAGGGCCAAGATATCACACTAGCAAGATATCACATTAGGCCAAGATATCGCCACTAGGGCAAGATATCACACTAGGCCAAGATATCACACTAGGGCCAAGATATCACACTAGGGCAAGATATCACACTAGCCAAGATATCACACTAGGGCCAAGATATCACACTAGGGCAAGATATCACACCAGGGCAAGTCTGGGCAGATGTCCTGGGCGATGGGCGATGTCACCTGGGGAGATATCACACTAGAATGTTATCACTAGGCCAAGATATCACAAGGGCAAGATATCGCTAGTCATTGGGCCAGATACGCACACTAGGGCAAGATATCACGTGCTGCAAGATATCACACTAGGCCAAGATATCACACTAGGCCAAGAGATACACTAGGGGCACTAGGCAGATCAGACTGGGCAGATATCGCCACTGAGCCAAGATATCACACTGGGGCCAAGATATCCCACTAGGGGCAAGATGTCACACTAGAGATGGGGATATCACACTAGGGCAAGATGTCACACTGGGGCCAGAAAAGATTCAGACAGATATCACACTAGGGTGAGAGCACCAGGGCCAAGATATCACACTAGGATTGCCAACGAAGATATCACAACTAGGGGCAAGATATCACACTGAGGGCAAGATATCACACTAGGCTAGATACCAACTAGGGCAAGATGTCACACTAGGGCAAGATATTCACACTAGGGCCAAGATATCACACTAGGGCAAATATCACACTAGCAAGATATCACACATGGAGCAAGATATCACACTAGGCCAAGATATCACACTAAGGCCAAGATATCACACAAGGGGCAAGATATCACACTAGCATGATATCGTCACTTAGCCAAGATATCACACTAGGGCCAAGATATCCACTAGGGCCAAGATATCACACTAGGGCATGATATCACACTAGGGTAGAAGATATCATGGCAATAGGCAGATATCACACTAGGGCATGATATCACACAAGGCCAAGATATCACACTCAAGGCCAAGATATCACACTAAAGATATCACACTAAGCCGTTCCAAATTCTGATTAAAAGATAACGAAATGTGATATATTAGATGATTCGGTTTTAATCCTATTTTCATGATAACACAGAGATAATCAAGTCTTTTCTAGAGAGATAAAAGATCACAACCAGAGAGCTACAACCAGAGAGCTACAACCAGAGCCACAAACGAGAGCTACAACCAGAGAGCTACAAACAGAGAGCTGCAACCAGAGGCTACAACAGAGAGCCACAACCAGAGAGCTGGCTGTAACCAGAGGCTACAACCAGAGAGCTACAACCAGAGAGCTACAACCAGAGGCTACAACCAGAGGCTACAAACTAGAGAGCTACAACCAGAGAGCCACAACTAGAGGCTGCAACCAGAGGCTACAACCAGAGCTACAACCAGAGAGAGCTACAACCAGAGAGCCACAACCAGAGAGCCACAACCAGAGGCTACAACCAGGAGAGCCACAACCAGAGGCTACAACCAGAGAGCTACAACCAGAGAGCCGCAACCAGAGAGCTACAACCAGAGAGGCTACAACCAGAGAGCTACAACCAGAGCTGCTAAACCAGAGGCTACAACCTAGAGAGCCACAGCCAGAGAGCTACAACCAGAGAGCTACAACCAGAGAGGCTACAACCAGAGGCTGCAACCAGAGGCTAGCACCAGAGAGCTACAACCAGAGCTACAACCAGAGAGCTACAACGAGAGCGCCAACAGAGAGCCACAACCAGAGAGCTAAGCAACCAGAGCCACAACCAGAGAGCAACCAGAGGCTACAACCAGAGGCTACAACCAGAGGCTACAACCAGAGAGATAGGCAACCAGAGGCTACAACCAGAGGCTACAACCAGAGAGCTACAACCAGAGGCTACAAACAGAGGGCCACAGCCAGAGAGGCCACAACCAGGGCTACAACCAGAGAGCCACACCAGAGGCTACAACCAGAGGGCTACAACCAGAGAGCCGCAACCAGAGGCTACAACCAGAGAGCTACAGCCAGGGGAGCTACAGCCAGGAGCTACAACCAGAGAGCTACAACCAGAGGGCTCCAACCAGAGAGCCACAACAGAGGCCACAACCAGGAGAGCCACAACCAGAGAGCCACAACCAGAGAGCCACAACCAGAGAGCCCATCCAGAGGCCACAACCAGAGAGCTGCAACCAGAGGCCACAACCAGAGGCTACAACCAGAGAGCCACAGCCAGAGAGCTACAGCCAGGGGCTACAGCCAGAGAGCCACACCAGAGGCCACAACCAGAGGCTGCAACCAGAGGCCACAGCCAGGGCTACAGCCAAGAGCTACAACCAGAGGCTACAACCAGAGAGCTAAGGCCAGAGGCTACAACCAGAGGCTACAACCAGAGAGCTACAGCCAGAGAGCTAACCAGAGAGCTACAACCAGAGGCCACAACCAGAGAGCCACAACCAGAGAGCTACAACCAGAGAGCCACAACCAGAGGCTACAACCAGGAGGCACAACCAGAGGCTGGCAACCAGAGAGCTACAACCAGAGGCCACAACCAGAGGCTAACCAGAGAGCCACAACCAGAGGCTACAACCAGAGGGCTACAACCAGAGAGCCACAGCCAGAGAGCCACAACCAGAGGCTACAGCCACAGAGAGCCACACCAGAGAGCCACAACCAGAGGCCACATCCAGGGGCTACAGCCAGAGGCTAGCAAGCAGAGCCACAACCAGAGAGCTACAGCCAGAGAGCCACAACCAGAGAGCAGCCAGAGAGAGCTGGGCACCAGAGAGCCACAACCAGAGGCCACAACCAGAGGCTACAACCAGAGAGCTACAACCAGAGAGGCAGCAACCAGAGAGCTACAACCAGAGAGCCACAACCAGAGAGCTACAAACAGAGGCTACAACCAGAGAGCTACCAGGAAGCAGAGAGGCCAAACTAGAGAGCTCGCCAGAGAGCCACAACTAGAGCTACAAACAGAGGCTAAACCAGAGGCTAAAACCAGAGGGCTACAAACCAGAGAGCTACAACCAGAGGCCACAGCAGAGGCTACACCAAAGAGCCTCAACCAGAGGCTACAACCAGAGGCTACAACCAGAGAGCCAAAACCAGAGGCTACAACCAGAGAGCCACAACCAGAGAGCCACAACCAGAGAGCTACAACCAGAGAGCCACAACCAGGAGCCACAACCAGAGAGCCACAACCAGAGAGGCTACAACCAAGAGAGCCACACCAGAGGAGCACAACCAGAGAGCTACAAACAGAGCTACAGCCAGAGGCTACAACCAGAGAGCCAACCAGAGAGCCACAACCAGAGAGCTACAACCAGAGAGCTACAACCTACAACATCAGATTTAGGTACACACTTATATTATGGTTGTTGTATATTAAGGCACACGTGTCTGTTTCTTTATACTTACAAGAAACGTTTATGTATACATGTGGTTGTTGCTCTATATTCACACACACACACACACACACACACACACACTATATAATGGACTCGTTATTTATGCCAGACAGCAGGTGTGTGTGTGTGTGTGTGTGTGTGTACATTCACCTTGGTACACACACCTGTACGCTAATTGGTTCGTTCAGGATAATGTCTCTATATTATTCTTATTGTTCTTCCTGTCCACTCCATTCTTTCTCTCCTCCTCCTCCTCCTCCCCTTCTTCTTCTTCCTCCTCTCCTCCATTGATTCTTCAACTTCTTCCCCCTTCTCCTTCCTCCTCATTCTCCTTCCCATCTTCCTCTTCTCTCCCTTACTTCAATGTCTCTCCTTCCTCCTCATCTCCTCCATGATTTCCCTCCTTCACTACTTCTTTTCCTCCTCCTCTCATAATAATAATAATAACAAGCAACAACAATAACAAAAAACAACAACAACAACAACAACAAACAACAACAAACAACAACAACAACAAACGACAACAACAACAACAACAACAAGAGCAAGAAACAGACTCTCATTTGATTATCATGTTCGTGTTCCAGGCCAGACACGTCCAGACACGATCGTACAAGAGGTGTCGTGTTTACGGCCGTTCCTTTGTTTACTCACACACGCTCGAGATGTAAACAAACAACTGGTGACCTCCTGTTGTTGTGGTCTTGATGTTGTAGTTCTGGATAGCTGATGTTGTTGTGGTCACAATCAGCTCATGTTGTTGTGGTCCCAATCAGCTCATGTTGTATTGGTCCCAGTCAGCTCATGTTGTAGTGGTCCCAGTCAGCTCATGTTGTAGTGGTCCCAGTCAACTCATGTTGTAGTGGTCCCAGTCAACTCACTGTTGTAGTGGTCCCAGTCAGCTCATGTAGTGGTCCCAGTCAACTCATGTTGTAGTGGTCCCAACACCTCACGTTGTAGTGGGTCCCAGCTCGCCTGTGTAGTGGTCCCAGTCAGCTCATGTTGGTGGTCCCAGTCAACTCCGTTGTAGTGGTTGCAGTCAGCTCATGTTGTAGTGGTCCCGTCAGCCATGCCATGTTGTGGCTCCAGTCAGCTTCATGTTGTAGGTTCCCAATCAGCCTGTATGTTGTAGTGGTCCCAGTCAGCTCATGTTGTAGTGGTCCCTAATCGGAGCTCATGTTGTTGTGGTCCTGTAGTCGCTTATGTTGTTGTGGGTCTCCAGCAGCTCATGTTGTAGTGGTCCCAGTCGGCTCATGTTGTGTGGTCCCAGTCAGCTCATGTTGTAGTGGTCCCAGTCAGCTCATGCAGTAGTCTGAGCAAATATTGGTAGTGGTCCCAGTCAGCTCATGTTGTAGTGGTCCCAGTCAGCTCGATGTTTGTTGTGGTCTGTCAGCTCATGTTGTAGTGGTCCCAGTCAACTCATGTTGTAGTGGTCCCAATCAGCTCATGTTGTTGTGGGCCCCAGCAGCTCATGTTGTAGTGGTCCCAATCAACTCACGTTGTAGTGGTCCCAGTCAGCTCATGTTGTAGTGGTCCCAGTCAGTCATGTTGTAGTGGTCCAGCCAGCTCATGTTGTTGTGGTCCCAGTCAGCTCATGTTGTAGTGGTCCCAGTCAGCTCATGTTGTTGTGGTCCCAGTCAGCTCATGTTGTAGTGGTCCCAGCTAGCTCATGTTGTAGTGGTCCCAGTCAGCTCATGTTGTTAGGCCCCAGTCAGCTCATGTTGTAGTGGCCCAGCCAGCTCATGTTGTTGTGGTCCCAGTCAGCTCATGTTGTAGTGGTCTGCTGAGTCAGTATGTTGTAGTGGTCCCAGTCAGCTCATGTTGTGTAGTGGTCCCAGTCAGCTCATGTTGTAGTGGTCCAGTCAGCTCATGTTGTAGTTGGGTTCCAGTCAGCTCATGTTGTAGTGTCCAAGTCAGTCTATATTGTGTAGTGGTCCCAGTCAGCTCATGTTGTGGGTGGTCCCAGTCAGCTCATGTTGTAGTGGTCCAGTCAACTCATGTTGTAGTGGTCCCAGTCAGCTATATATTGTAGTGGTCCCAGTCAGCTCATGTTGTAGTGGTCCCAGTCAGCTCATGTTGGAGTGGTCCCAGTCAGCTATTGTTGTAGTGGTCCCAGTCAGCTTATGTTGTATTTCCCAGTCACTCATGTTGTAGTGATCCCAGTCAACCCATGTTGTTGTGGTCCTAGTCAGCCCATGTTGTAGTGGGTAGTCAGCTCATGTTGTAGTGGTCCCAGTCAGCTCATGTTGTAGTGGTCCCAGTCAGCTCATGTTGTGTGTCCCGGTCAGTTCATCCCAGTCGCTCATGTTGTAGTTCAGTCAGCTCATGTTGTAGAAGTTCAGGTCCAGAGTGACTTACTGACCTCTGAGATAAGGATACTTAATATGATAAGAGGATAGTCCAGGATAAGGGGGGAGGATATTAGGATAGAAGGAGGATAGAGGGAGGGATGATAGGGTAGATAGATGACAGAAGGATAGAAAGATGGGAGAGGATGATAGGGTAGATCGATGACAGAAGGAGGATAGAGGGAGGGATGATAGGGTAGATAGATGATAGAAGGATAGAAAGATGGGAGAGGATAGGTTAAGAATAGAAATAGAATGGTATTATATGTGGACCAATCACTGTGTGTTATGCCCGCGTACGAGTGGATTCTCTCTCTGACCAGACATACCAACACACACACACACACACACACACACACACACACACACACACGCCTTTACAGTGTTGCCAGATACAGGTGAATACAGGTGTTCCATTGATTTATAGTAGTGTGACATACATACATACATACATACATACATACAGACAACATACATACATACATACATATACATACATACATACATACATACATACATACATACATGCATACATACAGTATATATATACATACATACATACATACATACATACAGCCATACATATACATACATACAAACATACATACAGCCATACATACATACATACACACACACATACAGTAAGGACGCCCCAGTGAACATATGGGTTAGGTAGGTGATTTAAAGGTTATAAAGGTGAAGGTGACTCTCCTACCCGTACCTATTACCTCTTCCTAGAGAGAAGGTAGGTTGCCCCCCATTGGTAATCCTGAACCACCCTCAACCATCACCCACTCCCCATTTCATCTCATACTTAACTGTTTTCATGGGGTGAGCTTGTGAATAGTAGTGTGTGGATGAAGGACCAGTTCTAATTGGCTCGTGTCTAACCTAATTCTTGTTTGATTTATTCTATGGTAATGTTAACCTAACCTAACCTAATCTAATCCTGTTAAATGTATGTTGATATATATTTAACTAATATAATATTAATTCAACATTAACTCAACCTAACTAACTAACCTAACCTAACCTGCCTGCAATATCCTAACCCAACCAACCTGTAATCAACTAACCTAAATCAGAACCCTGACCTCACCTAATCCTAACTCATTCACCCTAAATACCCCAACTCAACCTCCTAACCTAACCTAACTCTACTCATATCCTAACAACCCCTACCCAACTTAACCTAATCCATCAACCTAACTCAACCTAACCTAACCTCACCCTAACGGAACTAACTCATCCCACCTAACCTGCAACCCACCCAACCTCCAACCTTTAACTCCTTAACATATATCACCTCTCACTATATGTTACCTTCTCTTATACACAAGATATATATTCACCTAGTTTTCTATTGACCTCCACTTATAAGGGTAAACTATATGAATTCTGAGTTGTGGCTCCTGGTACCTTTACAGTGTTAAGTGAGAGGGGTGGAGAGGGTGGCTGTGGGTGGGGGGGCTGTGGGTGGGGGATGGCTGGTGGGGAGGGGTGGGTGGATGGGGGGATGGGGGTGTGTAGGGGGGGCTGTGTGGGTGGGGGAGGGGTGGTGATGGAGGATGGGGGGGGCTGTGTTGATGGATACCTCAATGAATGATACACTGTCCTATCTGACTTACAATTAGACCTAACCCCTCTCCACCCCCTCTCACACCCTCCTCACCCCCCTCACCCCCCTCCTTACCCCTTATCACCAGTATGCAAAATGTTACCTGAAGAAGAAATGGACACAGCGTGAGTCAGGGAAGCAACATTATGATATATTGTTATTGTTGCAAAGGTAGACGAGATTAAATTAAGAACGTGTGTGTGTGTGTGTGTGTGTGTGTGTGTGTGTGTGTGTGTGTAGGTGTTTGTTTATATTGTGTGTATATCTATTTGTATTTATAATGTAATGGTTATATTATGAGAGAGAGAGAGAGAGAGAGAGAAAAAAGTATTCATGGTAGCGTCATGAGGAAGGCGCCTGGTGCGGTCGTAAATATTACCCGATGGATATTGAGTTATTATGACCTCACACAGGGCTGGTGGTACACCTGGCGTCCGTCTGTCTATCTGTCTGTCCGTCATTGTAATTTTTCGACGAGTCTCTCTCTCTCTCTCTCTCTCTTCTTCTTTTACCTCCAGCAACAGCAAACAATTGTTCCCCGACCACAATCAGTACCTCATCTGACACACAAGCTGACACCTGACACTCGACACCTGCCACCTAGTTGACACTTGCAGGCACTCTCCGCCAGAGCCGACACTTTTATCTGGCACCAGTCGTTCTAGGTAAGTGCCTGACTTGACCTACCTGGCACTTTCTTACATTTATGGGCGCCTTCCTGTCTGTGGGTGCAGCAGTAGAACCCAAACACACACACACACACACACACACCACCTTAGAGAAATGAGAATAATTCATTTATGCTTCACGATTCTTCTCCTTCCTCCTTCCTTCCGTCTTTCTTCCTCCTTCCCTCCTCCTGCCTCCCCCTCATCACCTCCCCCTCTCCCCACCCGAACTAGTGAGGTTGAGACGAGATCAAAATCCTGGTAAGTCAGGTCAGGTCAGGTCAGGTCATAAAATAATAATAATCAATTTTTGTTCTCATTTTTCTATACAAAAAAATTCACCTCAAACAGGTACCTACAAATTCTTTCTCCCTAAAAAATACTTCTCACTAATTCCTTCTTCTTCCTACCTCCTCCTTTCTCCTACCTCCTCCTTCTTCCTATCTCCTCCCATCTCCTCATTCATCACATCTTACATCCTTCCACTCATCATTTATCCTTGAGATACTTCATTTTTTCTTCTCAATTTTTTAAAGCTTTTATATTTTTTCATAGAGAATACTTACGTCTCTCTCTCTCTCTCTCTCTCTCTCTCTCTCTCTCTCTCTCTCTCTCTCTCTCTTCTCATGTATTTCCTAACCTGCAGTGATTTTTTTTATACACAACGTCGTAAATTTTTATACAAATTATTTCATTTGGTCCTTCGTGCGTGTGTGTGTGTGTGTGTGTGTGTGTGTGTGTGTGTGTTCCCATCAGCATGACAAACTACATATACATAAGACACACATACACACATGCTCAACACACACACACACACACACAGCTCCAACACACACACACACACACACACACACACACACACACACAATGGCTACTTAATCATGGTTCATTTAACATCTGCATGGTTAATGGAGGCACTTTATGGTTGAGACTTGATGAAAGCGTTGGCTGGTGGGGGGTGAACGGTGAGAGAAGAGAGAGAAGAGGAGAGAGACAATGGAACATAGAAGAAGCAAGATAGAGAAAAAGCCAGGGATAGAGAGAGGCAGATAGATAAAGAAAGAGAGTGGCAGAGATAGATATCCAGAGAGAGAGGTCTAAAAGATAGAGAGCCAGAGAAAGAAGCGCCAGAGAGAAAAGAGCGCCAGAGAGAGAGAAAAGCGCCAGAGAGAAAGAGCGCCAGGAAAAGAGCGCCAGAGAGAAAGGAAGATAGAGATAACGAGATATTTTAAAGAGGCAGAGAGTCGATAATAATTAATACATCTATGTTAGTAAGCTCAGTGGTGAGCCTGTCAGGGTGTTCGGTCATTCCCCCACTGTCAACAATACGACCAATAAATTATGCCTGGGTGCCGAGTGAGCTAACCTACGGTACTGATTCGGTCGCTTTTTTTTCAAATTATTTTAGTTACTTTTCAAAAATTTTCGTTCGATTGTCTTCTTCTTCTTCTTCTTCTTCTTCTTCTTCTTCATTATTATTTATCTCGTTAATCACAAGTTTTCCTGTTATTTACATCAACTTTTCCTTGTCTGTCTGTCTGTCTGTCTGTCTGTCTGAGCCTGAATACCGAGAGAGAGAACTATATCATATTTGTGTAGTGATGAAAAGAGAGGTCACACGCTCCAGCCTCTTGCGTGAGATAATGTGTGAGTGGACGTGTTTGTGGTCGTGTACACGTGACTGTGTGTGTGTCTACATATGACTGAGTGTGTACGCGTGAGTATGTTTGTGTGTGTTGAAATGGCTGTGTGTTTGTGTATGTTTATGTGCGTTTGTGACCATGAGACCGTGTGTGGCTTACAGATGAAGTGTGTGTGTGTGTGTGTGTGTGTGTGTGTGTGTGTGTGTGTGTGTGTGTGTGTGTGTGTGTGTGTAAACATTTTCCTACACCTTTATATTAAGGTTCTAACTTAATGGCGCCAGACACTTTCAAGTCACGAGGACAGACACAGACTGAACAGATAGACAGACAGCAAACTGACCAGTAATTTATTCTTGAAGAAAAACGGACGGAAAATTTAGACAATTGGGGAGAGAGACTAAAAAATAAATCCTTTTCTTTATTCTTCAACTTTAAAAAAATATTTCATCCCGTTCAAAACAATATGGGAGAGAAGTATCACCCTGGTGGATTCCTCTTATTCAATGATTATCTTCACCGCCTCAGATGACTACTACTGCCTGTAAGCACCTGATCTACGAGGTCTGTACGAGAAACATGACGAGAATTTATATCTCAGGTGTTAACAGGAGACTTAGCTTCCTCATAGGGTTTAACAGGTGAAGTCCTGTAGTTAACGATAGCGAAGTGTGTGTGTGTGTGTGTGTGTGTGTGTGTGTGTTGATGTAAGTCCTAAACCAAGAGTGTGAGATTGTAAACACACACACACACACACACACACACACATGCCTCTTCACTTCTGTAAATAAAATGATAATTGATAATTCTATTCCATTATTATCATACCTTATTATTAGTCATAATTTCGGGTGGCGGCACACCTGAGGAATATAGTATTTAACAGGTAAGTTTGGACAGGTGTGGATTTAGCTGGGTGGGGTGTGGTCAGAAAAACACACTGTGCATATCAAGGGGTGTGCAGAGAGAGAGAGTCTGTCTGTCTGTCTGTCTGTCTGTCTGTCTGTCTCCAGGTATAAATATTATCACAGGTACAGACACAAACACAAACAAACAAGTTAACATATAAATTTAACAAAAAAAACATAAACATTAACAAAAAACAAACACATCCCAAACAAAGTAATTAAGTGTCAAATTAACTAATTATACCAAACAAGTAATTAACTATTCTATAATATTAAACCTTAAGACAGTGATAGGAATTAATTACCAGGCAAATATAATGGAAATTTATCACCATAGAAGATAATTAAGGATAATTGGTGATAATAATGACGAACTGTGATGAGGAGGTCGATAATGATAATTGATATAGTGAAGGTGATAATAGTGATCAACAACAACAACAACAACAACAACAAAAATTTGAGTGTACAACATCTCTAGCTATTTTTTAAACACACACACACACACATACACATACACACACACACAAGACTCAACAATTTATCGGCAGCACATCTGTGTCAGGAGACGCCCCCTCTCCTCCCTCCCCCCTGTGAGGCTGATGTGATCACTCTGAACTTGATCAGGCCTGGTTATTGAGAGGGTTAGGGTGGGGGTGGGGGAGGGTAGGAGGTTGGGGAGGTGGAAGAGAAGGAAGAGAGAGAGAGAAGTGAGAGGAAGGGAGAGTGAGAGACAGAGAGAATAAAAACAACAATTATAATAAAACAAAACACATAAAAAATAAAATAACACGAAAAAAACATTTGATTAATAACATCACCTTCAAGTCGACGGTGGAGGAGTGGTCAGTGTGCTCGATGTAAAATAGGACAGGTAACCATGGTTCGATCCCCCAATATAAAAAAAATAATAAGAAAGTGTATACCTGTTGTATTTATTAATGGGTGAATCGTGTAGGTAAATTACGACACACCTGGGAGCTTTCAATACTATCTTGTTTCATAATTGATTTTGAAGTTTGTTATGTAAATATAGTAAAAAAATATAAGAGGTTTTGAAGTTTTTTAAAGAGATATACTGTAGTAATATGGTTGTTATAGGGGTAATATAAAAAATTAAGTTATATAAAGTGGGTTTGATAATTATTATACCGATATATTAGAATTTATATAGTAGCATTTTATTAATTATAAGATTATTAAATAATTTTGCCATTTGAGATGATACATTTTTTTAGATATGCATGAATAAATTTACTAAAATAGATAGAGGTTAATTATTCTTTATGAAATAGGAAAAAAATTTGCTTTTGAATTTTGTGAAAGGTTTAATGTTAGGGAGAGAGAGAGAGAAAATGTTTAATATAGTAAGCTGTTGTATGAACGAGAGGAGAGAGTGAAGGTTAATTTTTCTCTCTCTCTCTCTCTCTCTCTTTGAGGTCTTAACCCCGTGATTAATTCTCGTGTCAAAGGTCAATAACTACAGTATGACCACCATTAATCACTCACTGTCTGACGGGCCAATAAACACACACACACACACACACACACACACACACACACACACACACACACACACACACACACACACACACACACACACACACACACACACACACACACACACTCAGATTAAGTCTAGCAGAAAGCAACTATCTCTCCTGTCATCTTTAAATAGCTTTTCTAACTAACCTAACCTAACCTAACCTAACCTAACCTAAATCAACCAAAACTAACCTAATATAATCTAATGTTACCTAATCTAACCTAACTTACTCAACTGACCAGTCTATCTATCTATCCATCCATCTATCTATCCCTCCATCTATCCATCTATTTATCCATCCATCTATCTATCCATCCATCTATCCATCTCTCTATCATCAATGCACAGTTACCATAGCAACATTCCCACGGATATTTGCCAACTTTCAATCATTTTTTGCAGAGTTTACCTGAACCTCTCATGTTAGCCCCTCCCTCACCTGCCTCCCCTCCCACCTGTCTTCCCCCTCCCATCACCTGCCTTCCGGGTGTATGGTTAATCTTCTCCTCCTCCTAGTTCTTCCTCCTCCTCCTATTGTCCTTCCTTCTTTGTGTTCTACTTCCTCCTCATTATCATCCTCCTCTTCACCCTCTATGGGGAGCCGACTTCCCACACCTACAACCCCTTCTCTCCCTTCCCTCCTCTCCAGGAACAACCCCACTCACCTCCCCTACCTCCACCTCCCCAACCTCCACCTTCCCCAGCCTCCCACCTTCCCCAACCTCCACCTCCCCCAACCTCCACCTCCCAACCTCCACCTCCCCTACCTCCACCCCCTCCTCCCCTCACCCCCACCTCCCCTGTCCCCACCCCCACCCCCCCCCTCACCTCCCCCAACCTCCCACCTCCCCAACCCTCCACCCCCCACCTCCCCTACCTCACCCCCCACCTCCCCCTACCTCACCCCCCTACCTGCCTCCCCCTCTCCTCCTCAATCCTGCCCATCACCTTCATCACCATCATCATCACCAGTGGTCCATGCAATCATCCACCTCCCTCTGTTGAGATAGAAGAGGCAAACAACCCTCTCATCTGGGCCAATTAAAGTCATTATCAAGCACACATGGTAATGGAGTGTACATCAATTTGAGCCCTGCACCAAGAGGGGGAGGGGGAAGGGAAGAATGGGGAGGGAAGGGATTATCGATCCTCTAGTGGTGTACGTATTTTTGACGTAGGTGAGGGGGTGGAGAGGGGAAGAGGAAGGAAGGGTTAGAGATGGGAAGAGGGGGACGAGCGGAAGGTATGTGCATGGATGGAGGGTGGGGGTTAGTGAGGAATGTTGGGAGGGTAGGGGGTAAGGGAAGGGGAGAAGAAGTCGATGTCAGGAGCCAGTGATAATTCAAGGGCAGTTCAAGCTATCATTTCAGACACAAGAGCAAGGAATCTAAAATGAATCCTTTTGATTTGAGGTTTTTGGCTCCTAACAAGCCTAACCTAATCTAGCAAACCTCACCTAATCTAACCAAAACCTAACCTAATCTATCAAAGCTAACCTAATCTAACAAACCTAACCTAATCTAACCAAACCTCTAACCTAATCTAACCTAATCTAACAACAAGCCCTAACTAATCTAAGCCTAACCTAATCTAACCTAATCTAGCAAGTAACCTAATCTAACCTAATCCAACCAAACCTAGCTAATCTAACCTAATCTACCAAACCCTAACCTAATCTAGCAAACCTAACCTAATCTAACAAACCCTAACTTAATCTAACCTAATCTAACCTAATCTAACCAAACCTAACCTAACTCAACCTGTCTCCAAGAAGTTTGATAAAGAAGAAAAGGAAGAGACAGTTAAAGCAAGAAAGATATAGAGAGTGAGAGATTAAGACATCAAACCTTAGATGCAGAGATGGGTTAGGGGAGAAGAGGAGGAGACGCAGGGGAGGGAGTAGAGGTAGGGGAAAGGAGGAGGAGGGTGGAGGAAGAGGAGGGTGGAGGGGGAGGGAGGTGGAGGAAGAGTGGACGTCAGGCTGGGTCAAGGGGAGGAGGAGGAGAGGTCAGCTAGTGGCAATCAGGTCAGGTCATCGACATTACTTCACTTCGAGTTATGACCTTCAGTTCGTGACCCTGAAGTCCTCAAATGACCACCAGGGGAGGGGGGAGTAATTAATGTCCTGGGGGTGGGGAGGGAGGGATAGTGAGATGGGAAAGAAGGAGGAGGGAATAGTTGGGAAGAAGGGGAAGAGGGAAGAGAGAAGGGAAGGAAGATGGATGGCAAAGGTAAAGTGGAAGAAGAAGGATAGAGAATGAAAATGAGAAAACGCTTTAATGCAAAATCTTAAAATGAAACGAAAGTAAATGTGAACAAAAAAATTCATCATCTCAGGTAACCAGTGATTAATGCCACGTATATATTGACCAGACTGAAGGGCCCAGGTAAACTAGTTAACCCTTTCGGTGTATCTGGGCGGAAACACGTGTTGACCTGGTATGTTGGGACCAGGCCGCCGCGTGGGGTCACCTCTACCTGTAACTTCCGGAGACCAGGACGGTGTTAGGTAAGCCAGGTGGGGGCCAGGTGGGGGCCAGATGGAAAGCCAGATGTGGGCCAGATTGTAACATAAGAACATAAGAATGGAGGAAACAGTAACTATTGGCCCATACTGGGCAGTCCCGCTTTCACCCTATTGCTCATATAAGCATCCAACCTATGTTTGAAGCTATCCAGCGTATTCGAGTTCATGGTGATATTTGGTAACTTGTTCCACTCATCCACTACTCTATTTCCAAACCAGTGTTTACCTATTTCACGCCTAAATCTAAATTTGTCTAATTTAAAACCATTGTTACGAGTTCGCTCCTGGTTGGATAGTCACTGGGATCAGCAGTGACATAAGCAAGTTTGCGGATGACACCAAAATAGGGCGGCAGATTAATTCAGGGCAGGATACAAATGCACTGGGAGGATTTAAATAAACTGCAGGGGTGGTCTGAAAAATGGCAAATGAAATTCAACACCAGCAAGTGCAGCGTACTTAATATTGGAAGAACAAATACTGTCAATGTATACAGCCTTAACAACATCAACCTAGAGAAGTCGACTTGTGAAAGAGCCCGGACCTACGGCCTAGAAAACATTGCGTTAATGTTCGAAATAAGGCAAACAGAGTATTGGGTTTTATATCTAGAAGTGTAAGTAATAAGAATGCAGAGATCTTATTGCAACTATATCTTGTGCTAGTTAGTGCCACCTCGATCATGCAGTTCAGTTCTGGTGCCCTTGATTAGAATGGATATCAATTCACTAGAGTCGGTGCAGCGAATGGCGAAAATGATTCGCGGGACTTAAAACCTTCATATCAAGATAGGTTAAAGAAACTAAACTTGCATTCCTAGAAAAGACGAAAGAGTGCAGGGAGATATGATAGAAATTTAAGTGGGTGAAAGGAATCAATAAAGGTGATATAGATAAAGTTCGTATAATATCCGAGCAGGATAGGACTCGTAGCAACGGATTTAAGTTGGATAAGTTTAGGTTTAGGAGGAGATAGGAAGAACTGGTTTACAAATAGGGTGGTGGACGAGTGGAACAACTCTTTAACAGCCCTGACTTTTTATACAGCTCTATCATATCGCCCTCCTCTACGTCTCTCGAGGGAACCAAATTAAAACCTTTTAACCTGTCTCTATACTCAAAGGTTCCTAATGCGGGATTAGTCTGTCATTCTCCTCTGAATTCTTTCCGGATTCTATATCCATTCTGTAATACGGTGACCAGAATTGAACTGCGTAATCAAGTGAGGTCTCACAAGCGCAAGATATAGTTTTAGGATGACCTCGCTAGTCTTGTAACTAACACTCCTTTGTATGAACCCAAGTACTTTATTAGCCTTGTTATGAGCAAGAACAAATTGTTGACTTGGCTTAAGATTCCTACCTATCATTACTCCTAAATCTTTCTCGCAGTATGTAGAACAGGTGTGGGTCAGATGTAGGACAGGTGTGGGCCAGATGTAGGACAGATGTAGGACAGGTGTGGGCCAGATGTAGGACAGGTGTGGGCCAGATGTAGGACAGGTGTGGGCCAGGTGTGGGCCAGATGTAGGACAGGTGTGGGCCAGGTGTGGGCCAGATGTAGAACAGATATGGGCCAAATGTAGGACAGGTGTGAGCCAGATGTAGGACAGGTGTGGGACAGATGTAGGACAGGTGTGGGACAGATGTAGAACAGGTATGGGCCATATGCTGTTCGTCTAGACACTAAGAGATAA
This sequence comes from Homarus americanus, assembly GCF_018991925.1. Taxonomy (NCBI): domain Eukaryota; kingdom Metazoa; phylum Arthropoda; class Malacostraca; order Decapoda; family Nephropidae; genus Homarus; species Homarus americanus. The sequence continues at coordinate 92,058 of NW_024745407.1, read as the reverse complement.
GGAACCGATATAACTAATCTCTATTTCCTATCAAAACCAAAGCAGGTGTCCCCCCCCCTTCCTCTCCTCCACCCCCACAAGATACAGGAAGTGTTGTCACCTGTGTAAGACTCATAACTAGACCAGGTAGAAGAACACAGGTAAGACTTAAATGATGACATCAACACACATAAGGAGGAGACTCACGCTTACTCACCTGATCTAAATTAACCAACCTGTTGAAATCAATACAGGTGTTTCCTTAAGCTGGGGTCGGGAGGGGGAGGGCAGGTGTGTGGTAATTACTGACAGGTGAAGGTGTATGTATGTATGTATATATGTATGTATGTATGTATGTATGTATGCATGTATGTATGTCTCCTCCACAAGATAGTAAGAGATAGAATAAGTCTCGTTCTGAGAATAGATAGAAAGAAATAATACTGTAATTAGTTTTTCCCCTAATTAAAAGGTGATAGGGGAAAAAAAAGGTGTCTGGTTAGGGATAAAGTTCTCAGTGTAATTATTTTTTTTTTCGAAGATTATTTTTATGTTTTTTAATCATCTTCCGCTGCAGCTTACAGGAGCCAATTAGGACAAGTTATTACTATTCAGGGTCTGTCTGTCTGTCTGTCTGTCTGTTTATATTTCTACCTGTCTGCCTGCCTGCCTGTCTGCCTGCCTGTCTGCCTGCCTGCCTGCCTGCCTGTCTGCCTGCCTGCCTGCCTGTCTGCCTTCTCGCCAATCCTTCACTCTGGTATTTGCTTTACGATCCTTGGCTATCGTGGGGGAAATGCCGATGTAAACAATAGCTACGATAACTCTGGTAACTTGTACGATACTCCAGGGTGATTGTAAACATTAGGTGAGGTGAAGGGTTGAGGGTGTGTGTGTGTGTGTGTGTGTGTGTGTGTGTGTCGTTTTTCTACTCCTCTCTCTCTCTCTCTTCACCATCACCACAACACAACCCTGATATAACTCACTAACCTTCCACCAAAGCACAACAATACCCAGAAATCACATTACGATAAACGACCCGTATATAGCACTGTCGTTATCTCCGTGTCATATAAACAGGTAATTGAGATAACAAAGAAAGCATTAATGGCTCTTTATGGCTCGTGATCGATAACAAGAATAATCATGGCTCGTTTAACATAGTTTTAATTGACACAGTGAAGATGTTACTATCAGTTGTTGTTGTTGTGGTGGTGGTGGTTGTTGTTGTTGTGGTGATGGTGGTTGTTGTTGTGGTGGTGATGGTGGTTGTTGTTGTGGTGGTGGTGGTTGTTGTAGTTAGGTTAGGTTAGGTTAGGTTAGGTTAGGTTAGGTTCGAGTTTTTGTTCCTCCTCGTGTAGCTACCGTCTCCTCTGCTTGACCCGTAAATAGGTCCTCGTGCTTTCTACATTTAGGAAGATATATACGAGGTAGTGAAGACTTTAAAGGGAGATATTTAGCCAGTGATGGGGAGATATTTAGCCGGTGATGGGGATTCTGAGATGGGTGAGTGATGGGGGTGGGTGAGGTGGGGGTAATGTCTTCAAGTGCGTGTGCGTGTGCGTGCGTGTGTGTGTGCGTGTGCGTGTGTGTAAGACTCTTCCTGTTGGCCTCAATCCAGACCCCCGTATAATAACAGAGCGTTAACGGAGGTCAGATTCGTCAACCTTTCCCAGAACGACCCCGGGAAAGTACTGGGAAAGGTATAGGAAGGGAAAGGTGGAAAAGAAAGCTAAAAATGCAGGTGGAACAGGTGTGAGAGAAAACTACGGATACAGGAGGGAAAGGTGGGAAAGTAGGTGGGGGGAAGAAAGGTGAGTAGGTAGGGGGGGGTGAAAGGTGAGAGAGGAAGGTGGAAGAGAAAGGTGGAAGAGAAAGGTTGAGAGAAAGGTGTGAGAGAATGGTTGAGAGAAAGGTTGAGAGAAAGATGGAGAGAAAGGTGTGAGAGAAAGGTGGAGAGGTGTGAGAGAAAGATGGAGAGAAAGGTGTGAGAGAATGGTTGAGAGAAAGGTGGAGAGAAAGTAAAGATCTAAGGGGAAAGTGGAGAGGACTCGCTGACTAAGCTTCACCCCAGGTTGTCCTTGATCACGTACATGTGTGTGTGTGTGTGTGTGTGTGTGTGTGTGTGTGTCCATGAGTTATTTTTGGGGACAGACACACACAGAGAGACAGACAGAAAGCCGCCCATCATCCGCCCAAAAACCACCCATTACCCGCCCATCAACCGTCCTTCACCGCCCAAACGTCTAACACACTACCACCCACTGCCGCCCATCACGTATTCAACTCTCTCTCCACACCTGTCTTTAGTCCAGCACCGCCCACATACCTTAACTCCCGCCCACCAACACCCACCCTCCACCCACCCTCACTGCACCCTCATTGCCGCTATAGTCTGCCCACCTACCCTGTGTCACGACCACTACCACCACACACCACCACACACCACTACCACCACACGCACCATACAACAAAACGCATCACCCTCACCATACGCCTCCACACACTACCACAGTTAGGGGCAGTGTGGATACAGTACACTGCATACTCTTCAGTACACAAGGAACGAACCACCGACCCCTGGAACAAGATATGAGCGTTGTATCCACTCGACCACATTGACAGTATGATGATGATGATGATGATGATGATGATGATGATGATGATGATTAATGATGATGATGATGATGATGATGATGATGATGATTAATTAATGATGATGATGATGATGATGATGATGATGATTAATGATGATCTCTAGCTAACAACAAAATACCCAATAAAAGTCCAACACCTTAAGAATATATTAACCACTAATTGAAAATAAATTAAAGGAATTAAAAGATAAAAATAAAATAAAAGAATAAAAAAGAAATAAAATAAATTAGAAGAGGAAAAAACACAACAAATTATCACATTAAATATATTTTTATTATTATTATTATTATTATTATTATTATTATTATTATTATTTAAGTCGACTTATTTATACTTTCAAATACTACATACATTTGTCCTCCACCCCCCCATAGGTCAGTCAGGAGCCTCAGTCATTAACACAACAAAACCCTGACCATTAGTGCCACTCACCAACCATCACACTGACCCCTAACTCGACCTGACCTCACCCCCACGTGACCCCAACACCAGCAGGAGTCAAGATTAAAGTTCATACATTATTTTATAACTCGTATATGTATTTATATATACATGTTTATTATGTATATGTGTATAATTGTATTCTTTATTGTGTTATTTTAATTTGGAGGGAAATTTAGTGACTTATTGATATCTCTTATGGGGGAAATTATTTGGTGAACTTTTCCTTAGTTACGTAGGTTATATTACTTGTTGTTACAGGAAGGAAGGAAGGAGGGGAGGAAGGAAGGAAGGAAGGAAGGAAGGGGAAGGAAAGACGGAAGGTGCTAGGAAGGAAGGAAGGAAGGAAGGAAGGAAGGAAGGAAGGAAGGAAGGAAGGAAGGAAGGAGGAAGGAAGGAAGGAAGGAAGGAAGGAAGGAAGGAAGGAAGGAAGGAAGGAAGGAAGGAAGAGGAAGGAAAGGAAGGGAGGAAGGGGGAAGGAAAGACGGAAGGAGCTAGGAAGGAAGGAAGGAAGGAAAGGGAAGGAAGGACAATAACCAAACAGGAAACGGAAAGTAATTCACAAAATAACCTACTACCACCACTACCTTTACTACCACCATTACACCACAAATCACCCTTGACATGTTGACTATCCAATCACATTTAACATCTAGCTAACAACCTCAACTACTGTGTGTTCTGACTGGGATAAAATGCCCTTCATTCACCTCAAAGGAAAAGAGGATGGTGTGACGGGAAGCGCCTCTGGAAGGAAGGAAGGGGAAGGGGGGAAGGGGGGAAACTATTAGTAAGTCTGTGTAGCTGATGTTCTTTCTTGGTGTGGGTGAATGGCTAGACCTCATTAGATTGTCTATGGGGGGTGGGGAGGGGAGGGGGTGTGAGAGGGAGGGGGTGTGTGGGAGGGGGGGATGGGAGGGGGAGGAGGGGGGGGGTAGGTTGTAAACAAGTTGTTCCGCCCGACTTTTTGTTTGTGTTCATGGGAGGATGGTGGGGTAAGGGGGGGTGGGGGTGGGTAAGGGGGGGGTGGAGGGTGGAAGGGGTGGATGAGAGATAGAGAGAAGAACATAAACAAGAACAAAATGAAGGACAAGAAGAACAAGACATTTTTTACTCACCATTTACATACATACATACATACATACATACATACATACATACATACATACATACATACATACACCCCCATACTATAAACCAGTGCCATCATTAAACCAGTTATAAAACCAACTTTATTCTCCTTCACCATGTAAAGTGTCACTGGAGGAAAAAGACCCTCACTTACAAATACACTTTACACGCACTTATCTCCTCCCAATAAATTAACAGGCCCTCAGGTAAGGCTCTCACTAGTACCTGGTTTATATAACTTAATTATTTATTTATGGTGTGTGTGTGTGTGTGTGTGTGTGTGTGTGTGTGTGTGTGTGTGTGTGTGTGTCTGTGTGTGTGTGTGTGTGTGTGTGTGTGTGTAAAGTAAATATTCAAAGAGAGAGACATTCTACCAAGAGTCATTCATGAGAGACACACTTAAAAAGAGACACACACACACACACACACACACTGAGAGACACATCAGAGAGATATCGTTCTGAGACAATGAGACAGAGAGATAGTGTACTAAGAGACATTTAAAGAGACACCTCCCAAGAAACACTCAAGATATCCTCCCAGAGAACTAAATAAGAGGAGACAACGACACTCCAACTTATATATTCTTGTGTCTCATTAGCAAAACACACCTGGCCAGAGATGTGCGAATTAGTTGTGTTTGTTTAGTGAGCAGGTAAGGTCAGGTAAGGTCAGGTAAGGTCAGGTGTACATAGTGGTTATTCCTAAGGTAAAGAGGAAGGCAGTTTGTTTATGGTCCAAGAATCAGATCTAAATTTTAGCTTAACTTAGATTAGATTTTATGTACGTCATTCAGCTGAGTAATGTTGGGTTTAATATTAGCTAACTAGGCTAAGATTAAATGTGTCAGGCAGCTATAATTGACTGGGTACTTTATGATCTGACAGAGCTTAACTTTAGCTTATCCTATGCAGCTAAAACATAGATTTAGCTTGCTTGTGATCTCAGATAGAGACTTTAGCTTATCCTACGCTATCATTATCCCCAGCAGCTAAAAAACAAAGATTAGCTTGTTCATGAGCCCAGATAGAGACATTAGCTTATCCTACACTAAAATTAACTGGCCAGTCACAAAACACAGACTGGCTTGTTTTAACTGGCAGGCTCTCCACTTAAGAGCTGCTGGGAGATAAACTGTGCCAGTCAGCTGATACATAAGCACTAGACTGTTGATGACTGTTGTTGACTGTTGTTGACTGTTGTCCATCTGTTAGTGACTGGAACACGTGGTGAGTCAAGGCGCGAGTCTCACCAGGGGGACTGTATGGAAGGTGGGAGGAGGAAGTAGGGAGGAAGGGAGGGGAGGAGGGAAGGAGGTAGGAAGGAGGAGGGAAGTAGGGAGAAAGGGAGGGAGGGAAGTAGGGAAGAAGGGAGGGAGAGGTAGGTAGGAAGGAGGGAGGGAAGTAGGGAGAAAGGGAGGGAGGGAAGAGGAGGAAGGAGGGGAGGGGAAGTAGGGAAGGGAGGGAGGGAAGTAGAGGAAGGGGAGAGGAAGTAGGGAGAAGGGAGGGAGGAGGGAAGTAGGGGAGGAAGGGAGGAGGAAGGAGGGAAGGGAGGGAGGAAGGGAGGAGGAAGGAGGTAGGGAAGGAGGAGGGAAGGGGAGGAAGGGGAGGGAGGAGGGAAGTAGGGGAGAAGGGAGGGGAGGAAGGAAGTAGGGAGAAAGGAGGAGGAAAGTAGGGAGAAAGGAGGAGTGAAGGAGGAAGGAGGAGGGAGGGAGGGAGGGAAGTAGGTAGGAAGGAGGGAGGAGGGAAGGAGGTAAAGGAGGGAGGGAAGTAGGAGGAAGGAGGGAGGGAAGGAGGAGGAAGGAGGAGGAAGGAGGGGAGGAGGAGGAGGAGGAAGTAGGGAGGAAGGAAGGAGGAGGGAGGGAAGTAGGTAGGAAGGAGGAGGGAAGAGGGAGGGAAGGAAGGAAGTAGGGAGGAAGGAGGGAGGGAGGAAGAGGAGGAAGGGAGGGGAGGGCAGAGGAGGAGGGAGGGGAAGTAGGAGGAAGGAGGAGGAAGAGGAGGAAGGAGGGAGGGAAGGAAGGGAGGAAGGGAGGGAAGTAGGGAAGGAGGAGGAGGGAGGTGGGAGGAAGGAGGGGAGGTGGGAAGGGGAGGGAGGAGGGGAAGGAGGGAGGAAGGGAGGGAAGTAGGTAGGAAGGAGGAGGGAGGAAGGAGGGAGGAAGGAGGAAGTAGGAGGAAGGGAGGGAGGGAAGTGAGGGAGGAAGGGAGGGAAGTAGGGAGGAAGGGAGGAGGGAGGGAAGTAGGGAGGAAGGGAGGGAAGTAGGAGGAAGGAGGAGGAAGTAGGAGGAAGGGAGGGAGGAGGGAAGAGGGAGGAAGGGAGGGAAGTAGGGAGGAAGGGAGGAGGAAAGTAGGGAGGAAGGAGGGAGGAGGGAAGTGGAGGAAGGGAGGAGGAGGAAGTAGGGAGGAGGGAAGTAGGGAGGAAGGGAGGGAGGGAAGTAGGAGGGAGGGAGGGAAGTAGGGGAGGAGGGAGGGAGGAAGTAGGGAGGAAGGAGGGAGGGAAGGGAGGAAGGGGGAGGAGGGAAGTAGGTAGGAAGGAGGGAGGAAGTAGGTAGGAAGGAGGAGGGAAGTAGGGAGGAGGAGGAGGGAGGGAAGTAGGGAGGAAGGGAGGAGGAAGTGGAGGAAGGAGGAGGAAGTAGGGAGGAAGGAGGGAGGGAGGGGAAGTAGGAGGAGGGAGGAGGGAGGGAAGTAGGAGGAAGGGAGGAAGGGAGGGAGGGAGGGAAGAGGGAGGAAGGAGGGAGGGAGGGAGGGAGGGAAGTGGGGAGGAAGGAGGGAGGGAAGTAGGGAGGAAGGAGGAGGAGGGAAGTAGGGAGGAAGGGAGGGAGGGAAGTAGGAGGAAGGAGGGAGGGAGGGGTGGGGAGGAAGGAGGAGGAGGGAGGGAAGTAGGAGAGGGAAGGAGGAGGGAGGGAGGGAAGAGAGAGGGAAGGGAGGGAGGGAAGTAGGGAGGGAAGAGGGAGGAGGGAAGTAGGAGGGGAAGAGGGAGGGAGGGAAGGGAGGGAAGAGGAGGGAGGGGACTTAGCTGACCAACACAGTCAAGTCTGGGTCAGTGGTCCACTACTGTCCCATTAGTACCGGTCCAGTGTGATGATGTGCTCTCTCTCTCTCCAGGACTCATAACACACACACACACACACTTGACACGACCTTACGAGTGCCTCCTAATAATATCTTCCACTTGACGTAACTATCAAACACCGGAGGCCCTTTCATTAGTCACCTGTAGGGCCAAGACAAAGTTAAACCATCCCTATACCGTAAGTTCGAATATCTAACATAAACAGATAAGGATTTTAGACCATATGGGGATGGGTTGGAGATGTCGTGTTTGTCCTCGTTAGGAGTAATTTAGGAGACGGTGGGACGGCGGGTGACCATTACTTAACCCTACTAGACAATTACATATATCTGGCTGTAGGGACGATTTATTCTCATTCTTACCCTCACACCTCCTTCTTTTCTTTCTTCTTTCTCTTTCTTCTTTCTTTCTTTCTTTCTTTTCTTTCTTTCTTTATTCTTTCTGTAGAAGAGAAGGAAGGAGGAGGAAAAGGGGGGGAAGAAGTAGGAGAGGGTAGGAGAAGGGAAGAAGAAGAGGAAGGGCTGGGAAGAGTAGAAGTAGGAGGAGGAAGAGCTAGCAGGCTGTCTCACCTTACATTGTTAGGGCGTGGGAGCTGACCTCTCCTCCCTCTTCCTCCTCCTCTCCTTCCATCCTCTTTCCTCTTCACCATCTTCTCCTCCCTTTCCCCCTCCCCTCCCCCTTTCCTCTCCTTCTCCTTCACCCTCTCATTAATCTCTCCCCCTCCCCTTCTTCCTTTAACTCTTCCTTCTACCCCCCACTTCTCATTTCTCCACCCACACCCCCTCTCTTCCTCTCCCACCCTCCTCCACCCACCTCCTATCATGCCCCACCACACCCACCAATAACAACAACAAACCCACAGTATTATAGGAAGGATCAAGGCATTACAACTCCCCAGCTATTCAGTACCTCCTATGACGCTACCCACCCTATCTGAGGACACCTTCTGCCACGCCACCTTCAGGATCTCCCGTTCAGATCTTCATATCAAGGTAGGGTGATGTACATGGGGTAAAGTCGTCCACCTGACAGTCTGGAAATGACCTGATTGTCGTTCTGATAAGCTTGGGAGGAGGGGGGGAGAGGGGATTCTGGTCACTTAGCCACGCCTACAACGAGAGAGTTTCATGTAACGTGGTGGGAACTTGGAGAGGTTTGGGAAGGTGATCTCTCTGACTCGTGAGGAGGAGGAGGAGAAGAAGAAGTGAGGAAAGGAGATGAAGAGAGAGGATGAAGGAAGAGAGGAGGAAGGAGAAGGATGTAAACAAGAAGGATAGAAGGATAGATGACCTGTAGATTTCGGGTCCTATCTTATGTGACATCCTGGAGTGTGTCAACGCCTAGGCGCCTCTCTCATAGGATCTGTCACAGCCTGGCGCTCTCTCTTAGGACCTGTCACAGCCTGGTCAGCCTGGTTCTCTTTCTCCTAGGACCTGTCACAGCCTGGCGCTCTCTCTTAGACCTGTCACGCCTGGTCAGCCTGGTTCTCTTTCTCCTAGGATCTGTCACAGCCTGGCGCTCTCTCTTTGGACCTGTCACAGCCTGGCTCTTTCTCATAGGATCTGTCACAGCCTGGCTCTCCCTCTCATAGGATCTGTCACAGCCTGCCTCTCTCTTAGGATCTGTCACAGCTTGGCCCCCTCTCTCCTAGGACCTGTCACAAACTAGCCCTCACTCCCAGGGTCCGTCACTCTCAGGGCCCGACACGCCCAGGGTCCGACACTCCCAGGGCTCGACACTCTCAGGGTCCTACACTCCCAGGGCCCGACACTCCCAGGGCCCGACACTCCCAGGCCCGACACTCCCAGGGCCCGTCACTCCCAGGGCCCAACACTCTCAGCTCTCCCAGGTGAGTTCGTTAAGGGGAAGGGGTAACAGGAGAGGAAGGTAATGTTTACAACGTGTAGCTCCTCGTGTTGTGCGAAGTTAGTGGTAGTGCTTAACGAGGGTACTAAACACTCACACACACACATTACAGTACATTCCTTATCTTAAATGAACATTACAGCGCATTATAATTACCTTACAATACATAAACTACATCACATAACGATAGAATTACATTAACAGTACATTACAAGTACAAACAATTACAGACCACTACAGTACAGTCCGATACATTACATTACATCTCATTACCTTACAAGTAGACAGGTAATTACATTGGGTTACATTAATTACGGCTTGTGTTCCCGTGACCTCTCTACTACACAGTTCACCCCCCATGGTGTTCGGTCTCTCTTCTGCGACCAGGAATTATGGAAGTGTCATCCTTACTTGATC
>NW_024745407.1:75000-77500 GCF_018991925.1 Homarus americanus | reverse complement strand
TACTTATTTCCCCCCTAAACCGCTACTTTTCGGTCAAAGTTACTTATTTCCCTCCTTAAACCGCTACTTTTCGGTCCCAGTTACTTATTTTCCTCCTTAAACCGCTACTTTTCGGTCCAAGTTACTTATTTTCCTCCTTAAACCGCTACTTTTCGATCCCAGTTACTTATTTTCCTCCTTAAACCGCTACTTTTCGGTCCAAGTTACTTATTTTCCTCCTTAAACCGCTACTTTTCGGTCCAAGTTACTTATTTTCCTCCTTAAACCGCTACTTTTCGATCCCAGTTACTTATTTTCCTCCTTAAACCGCTACTTTTCCATCTATCTCCCTCACTACCACGTAACTTCCCTCACTCACTAAAATATTGACCAGACCTTAAAATTTTGGTCACTCCTTGGGGACCATAAATCACCAGTGAATGGTCTTAAATGACAGACAGACACACACACGTACAATCTTTAAGCGTTTATATTGCTTTAAAGGGCGTGACCTCCAATACACACAAATTGCTTCAGATTTATTGCCAATCGATTTAAAATTCTACGTATTTTTTTTCCCCTCTGACGCAGACAAAAGTTCTCTGTTTTCCCGCCAAAATGATGCGTTTATATTGACAGATCTTTTATAAGTATCGGTTTAAATAAGCTATAAAAAGTAATGAAAATAGCTGAAGCGTTGAAAATAGTGAAAGAATGAAAGAAATGATTGGAGAGGGTGGGTGGGCGGTGGTGGGTAAAATAGGCCGGTGGTGGGTATGTTTACTAAAAGAGCTAGCAGGGTGGGCAACATGGCCGATGGTGATGTGAGTGGCAGCCCTGCTTGAAGGTTGGATGACGTCACGGCCTCTACAAACCAATAGGAGAACGTTATCGAGATTAATAATAATAATAATAATAATAATAATAATAATAATAATAATAATAATAATAATAATAATAATAATAATAATAAACAACTCATCTACTTCTGTCTGTGTGTGTGGAAAGCTAAAATGTTTCTCACCAAACCATAAACTTTTGACCCGTGGATGAGAGACCCAGGGGTGTAGCGGCGTATGAGAGAGAGAGAGAGAGTGAGAGAGAGAGAGAGAGAGAGCATCACTTTATCCCCGTCAGCAGCTGTCTCCCCACACACACACACCACCACTATCATTATCACCACTACCACCATCGTAACTACCACACCTACCCTAACCACCACCACTACCACTACCACCACTTTCTTGACACTGTCTCTCAGTGATGGTAGGTGGTAGTGATGGCAGGTGACAGGTGAGGGCAGGTGACAGGTGAGGGCAGGTGAGGTATTTATGACAACATAATGGAGAGGTGAAAGGTCGCATGACGTGTGTTTGTTTACCTGAGGAACGGCTGTGTTGGAGGCGTGTTGTTGTTGTTGTTGTTGTTGTTGTTGTTGTTGTTATTGATGTTGTTGTTGTTGTTTTTGTTGTTGATGTTGTTGTTGTTGTTGTTGTTGTTGTTGTTGTTGTTATTGATGTTGTTGTTGTTGTTGTTTTTGTTGTTGATGATGTTGTTGTTACTGTTGTTGTTGTTGTTGAAGAGCAGAAGCACGAAGAACAAGGACAGTAAAACAAAAACAAGAACGCGAGAGAACAAGAACAACAGGACGAACAAGAGAGAAAAAAAGAACGAGGGGAACAAGAACAAGAAAACACTAAAAACAAGGAAAGAACTACAAGAACAATGAGAGAACAATAAAAACAAGGAGAGAAATAATAAGAACAAGGAGAGAACAATAAGAACAAGGAGAGAACAATAAGAACAAGGAGAGAACAATAAGAACAAGATAAAGAACAATAAGAACAAGATAAAGAACAAGAAAGAAGAACAGGAAGAACTCAGAGAGAGAGTCTGTTATTCTTCACTTATAACTGTTACTGATTTATCAATTTTCCTCATTTTCCACCTGTTGCCTTCTATCTCCTCTTTGGTCTTCCTTCTTTTCTTCTTCTTTCTTCTTCCTCCTTCTTCCTCTTCCTTCTTCTTCTTCCTCCTTCTTTCTTTCGTTTTTTTTTATCTTTTAGTCCCTTTTTCTCCTTCTTTCTTCCTTATTTCGTCGTCTTCTTCCTTCTTCCCTCCTCTTTCTTTCTTTCTTTCATTCTTTCTTTCTTTATCTTTTAGTCCCTTTTCCCTTCTTTTTCTTCCCTCCATCTCCTCTTTAGTTTCCTTCCTTCCTTCTTCTCTCCTTCCCACTTTCCTTCCCATCGTTTCTCTCTTTTAATAAATATATAAATCAGTGTTACCAAATAAGTGAGGGACAAAATAATTCAGCGTTACCAAATAAAAAAAAAAAATGTAGGTCAGTGTTGCCAAATAAAAAAAAATATTTCTCAGTGTTACCAAATAAGTGAAAACTCTTCTCTCTAATAATAATGATCTTGGTGGTGAGAATAAAAGGTGTTTTGGTGAGATACTGTGTGAGATTGTCTCCGTCTCTCCCGGTTATAGAGAATTTTTTACCTGATGATTAAATAGAATG
>NW_024745407.1:0-70000 GCF_018991925.1 Homarus americanus | reverse complement strand
AAGGAAAATCAGGAGGAAGGAAAAATCAGAAAGAAGGAAGGAAAATCAGAAAGAAATATCAAGGAGGCAGGAAGAAGGAAGAGAGAGAGAGAGGAGTGTGTACCTCTACGAGTGGGTCCTTCTGAATTTGTAAGATCATCTGTCAACGTCAGGTAGTGTGATGACTGCCGCGTGCTGTTGTGAATGATGGTCGGGTAGCTGGCAAAGTTGGTGTTGTGGTGGTGATAGTGATGCTGGTAGTAGTAGTGATGAGTGATAGTTATAGTAGTGGTAGTGATGATATTAGTGGTAGTAGTGATAGTAGTAGTAGTAGTGATAGTACTAGTAATAAACACAGGGAACTAAAATATATTCTTGAAATTACTGCTTGAAGAAAATAGGCAGTCTGTCTGCCCGTCTGTCTGCTGTCCGTCTGTCTGTGTCTCACCAAATGGAACTTTTATTATACCTCTACGATCCACACACACAGACACACACACAAACTAAGCCACTAGAGAAGAGGGAATGTGTGGGGTGAGTGGATGAGGGGGGGGTGAGTGGGTGGACAAGTGGGCGGGTGAGTGGGTGGATAGGTTGGCGGGTAAGTGGGTGGACAGGTGGGCGGGTGAGTGGGTGGACAGGTAGGCAGGTAAGCCAACTCACCACCTGATAAATAAAAGAATCATTAATATGCCCAGTGGTAGATTTTGTTCATGTGATATGTGTTTCTCTTCAAGCACACCGTGGGAAGACAGTCTCCCAATATCTCTCCCTTATCATGACGAACACCTGTTGATTACCTATGCCGGGAGATAATGACCGCCACAAACCAGGTAAGATCCGTGAAGAGACCAGCCATCACAGGTAACAATTTTACCACAACAAATCAAATATTATCGATTCCTATGACTGTAAACAAAGCCATGATGGTCCAAGTTTCGTGAGTTGGTTCGATCGGTGTTCCGGATTTGGTGTTTTGGGAGTTGTTGTGGATGTGATTGATTCTTGAAGTGTTCGTGTTTGTGCTTTTGGGTGAGTTGGTTCGATAAGTCGGAATTCAGTGCTCGAAGCTTCGTTATTTGATTCGATATTTAGAGGTTAATTGTCTGGTTTTTTAGATATTGGTTTAATTAATCAAGATTCATGGCTGGTTTTTTTAAGTTAACTCAATAATTAAACCATACTATTCGAAGCTTCGTGAGACAGATCGACTTCAAGCTTCACCATTGTGTCTCGGAGCTTCGTGAGTTGGATTGAAGTCTGATCTTTATATGGATAATCCGTTTCTGTGTCGGGTCGTACCATGAGTCGTTCGTGATAGTCTTTTGGTGGCGTGTGGTCGTGATAGAGAGAGACTCGGGAAGGAGGCGGGTTCGAATCCTCTACTTCTTCTTCTTGGCCTTCGTCAGGAGTGAGAAGAAGGTGGTGGAGGTGCGGTGAACGGGGGGAGAACAGATCGTATTTCAACAAGTGGATGAGTGACGTGTGTGTCTGTCTGTGCTGTCACTTGGGGAGGGGGGGTACGGTGGTGGTGGGAGGGGAGGTGATGGGGGGGTGAGGGGAGGGAGAGTGGAGGGGTGGTGGGAGGTGATAGTGGTGGTGGTGGGAAGGTACAGGTGACAGGATGCAGAGGGTAGTGGTGGTGGTAGTGGTGGGGGGGGGTAGTAGTATTAGGTAGTGGTAGGGGTAGTGGTGGGAGAGGGAAGGTGGTAGTGGTGGTGGTTGGCGGTGGTGTTGGTGGGGGGGTGTTGGTGGGTGGTGGTGGGTTGTTGGTGGTGGTGGGTGTGGTGGTGGGGTGGGGTGTTGGTGGTGGGGTGCTGGTGGTGGGGTTGGTGGTGTTGGTGGTGGGGGTGGGGGGTGTTGGTGGTGGTGGGTGGTGGTGTGTGGTGGTGGGTGGGTGTGGTGGTGGGGTGTGGTGGTGGGGTGGTGTTGGTGGGGTGTTGGTGGTGGGGGGTGTTGGTGGTGGGGTGTTGGTGGTGGGGGGGTTGGGGGTGTGGTGTGGGGGGGTGGGGTGGGGGTGTGGTGGTGGGGGGGTGTTGGTGGTGGGTGTTGGTGGTGGGGTGGGTGGTGGTGGTGTGGTGGTGGTGTTGGTGGTGGGTGGTGGGTTGTTGGTGGGGGATGCGTGGTGGGGGTGGGGCTGGTGGTGGGGGTGTTGGTGGTGGGGGTGTTGTGGGGTGTTGGTGGTGGGGTGCTGGTGTGGGTGTTGGTGGTGGGGGTGTTGGTGGTGGGGGCGTTGGTAGGGGGTGTTGGTGGGGGTGTTGGTGGTGGGGGTGTTGGTGTAGGTGTGGTGGGTAGAGTTGTTGGTGGTGGGGTGTTGGGTGGGGTAGTAGCTAGAAGTTATAGTAATGGTGGTGATTGTGTTGCAATGTTGGTGATAATGTTGGTAGTTGTTGTGGTTGGAGTGATGGGCTATATAGATGGTGTGGTTGGAAAGATGTTGATTTATTTATAATAGTAGTTAAGGATGCCAATTGAGTAGCGATTGTTATCATAACATCAACCCCGTGTATGATACTGTATACACACACACACACACACACACACACACACACACACACACACACACACACACACACACGCACACACACACACACACACACACTACTATTCATACATAAGTGAACACACACAAAAACTGCCTCAAAGTACCCAAACACCACAATGGGATTACCACCTCTCTGACACACTACCATACGAGCGATAATACAAGTGTCAGATTACAGCTGTTGACATTCACTCGTATCTGGGAGTTTAGCCTTTATGATATAAGTCAATAGAGGTGAAATTAATACCAGTTTATGATATATCACCAAAAAATATGTTGAAATTTTGTCATATGGTAATTTGCAACTGCAATAACCCGGGTAAGAGGGGCATATGTGGCTCGTTTCTTGATATTGGTATAAGATTTCGAATGGATAAGTGACATAAAGATGATTTTTATTTAATAAGGTTAATGTTATATTGTATTGTATTTACCCGAACTTGTGTATAAAAGTATTGCCAATGGTATGACGACTCTCTCTCTCTCTCTCTCTCTCTCTCTCTCTCTCTCTCTCCCTCTCTCTCTCTCTCTCATATTTTATTCATGTACCTACGATAAAATTGAGCCAAACGGAGATTCATTAGCGAAGGTGACCTGACTGTGGTAACTACCTGTGGACATTAACATTATAACAAGGAACTGAGATGGATAGATGGATAGATTCATAGATAGATGGATAGATAGATGGATAGATTCAGAGAGAGAGAGAGAGAGAGAGAGAGAGAGAGAGAGAGAGAGAGAGTCAAAGGTGAAGGATTGGAAAGTTTGATATGCACCTCGTGTCTGGGTGTTAATTAGCGTGTATTGGCAGGTGTGGAGGTGGTATTGAGCAGGTGTGGAGGTGTTGTGGAAGTAGTGAAGGTCTGCTGCAGGTGTAGAGGTGTTGAGCACGCACGCACGCGCGCACACACACACACACACACACACGCACACCCATACGTGCACGAACTGATCGCTATAAGAACAGCCCAGTCCCAACCATTGTAAAAATTATCAATAACTTGTAATAAATCAGTGTATTCACTCCCAGTAAACACTACTCCTTGCACTGTCACTATGTTGAAATGAACTGTAGTTTGAGCTTTTCCCCCATCTAGTTATTATATGTCTTATTTGTGTCACTTATGTTACTTGTATATTATTTGTAATTCGTAACCCATTCCCCAAATATGTAACTGTATATTTTCAGCCTTCTGGCTGCCAAGCTCTTTCAATAAACCGTTAATTATTATTATTATTATTATTATTATTATTATTACACACACCCACAAACTGCTTATTGATCTAAGCCCAGATGCTGTGGTCATTACCTGCGCCAGACATTACGTAAACAACAACAGCACTATCGGCTAATTAGATATTTTGTTTATAACCAGATGCATCACCTCCACCTGCCTGCCTGTATACTCTGAAAGATGTGCTTGTGCTTGCAGAGTCTGTGGGCAGTGTAGTTAGATTGTTTAAAGAAAGTTCAGACTTGTTTGCTTGATTATAAGAAGATACGCTGTTTGTTTGTTTATTAAAAGACATTGTTTGTTTTTTCATAGAAAGACACTGTTTGCTTGTTTATAAAAACATACTGTTTGGTTGTTTAAAAGAAGTACTGTTTGCTTGATTATTAAAATGGGAACATTGTTTACCAGACTATTACCTAATATGACAAACTATTTGCCTCATCTCCTTGTCGCTTGGAGCAATTAAAAACAGTCTTTATAGTGGGGATGAGTTATAAAACACACACACACACACACAAATAAGATCTAATTCCTGGCCAGGGTGGTCGTAGGCAACAAGTTTAAATGGCCAACGTATTTGTAAACAGGTTCTAAAGAGGTTTATTATTATCTTCACTATTTGGTTAATCTGTCAACGTGTGCTGTAAGACGTAAGTTATTTGTTTGTTTCTTTGTGTTTATTTGATTTGATTTTTTCCAAGCGCTGACTAGGTTTGGTTAGGTTAAGTTAGGTTTGGTTAGGTTAGGTTAGGTTTGGTTAGGTTAGGTTAGGTTAGGTTTGGTTTGGTTAGGTTAGGTTTGGTTTGGTTAGGTTTGGTTTGGTTTGGTTTGGTTTGGTTTGGTTTGGTTTGGTTTGGTTTGGTTTGGTTTGGTTAGGTTAGTTTAGGTTTGGTTAGGTTAGGGTTGTTTTGTAATAAGATATATTTAACCAAACCTAACCTAACCTAACCTAACTTAACCTAACCTAACAAATATTAACAAAACCTCAAACATTCATAAACAGATTAACAACTTGGTATTCGTAACATCACAAACCAACATTTTTTTGGCTCCTTATCTAATTAGTATTACTTGAGGCTCGCTGTGGTTCATCCTACCTGCATAATATGACTAAACTGGCGCCGTGAGTGTGATGGTTAGTTATTTTGTACACACACACACACACACACACACACACACACACACACACACACTACCGGACTCGTGTATGTAGGTAGTATAGTTTGCTAGTGGCGTACCGTAGGAATTCTTGGGTCCTATTTAGTTTGTTCACTGTCATCAGCTGATTACATGTAAGCAACGGGGTTAATTGCTATCATAGGTACGACTGAAGGTAAACAAAGTGTTTGTTTACTTTGAGCTGATTTAAGGTAAACAAAAGTAAACAAAGTGGTTTTTAATAATTTTCTCAATATTTCTTTTTGGTGATGGGATATTGGTATACCTTAGGAATTAAAGAAAGAAAGAAAGAAAGAAAGAAAGAACGAAAGAAAGAAAGAAAGAAAGAATTTACAAGTAGAAAGCAGGAGAAAATTCGGCTGGCGTTCATCTCACTATAAAACACTGGCGTTCACTTCCATCCTGCAATACGAAGCTAAGCGAAAGTAAGCCAGACGATCGTTCGCTCGCCTTTTACGTCCAGTGAGTGATTGGGGAAAAAGCTGTATTACCTTGAGGACACCTGGAGGGAGGGAGGGGGGGAGGGAAGGACGAGGAGTTTGGGATGAGAAGGAGGGAGGAATGGAAGGAGGGAGAGAGAGATGGAAGGAGGGAGAGATGATGATGAAGGAGAGAGATGGCTGAAGGAGAGAGATGGAGGGAGGGTGAAGGAGGATGAGAGAGAGATGGAGGAGGGTGAGAGAGAGATGAGGGGGGGGTGAGAGAGGAGGTAGAGGGAAGGAGGGAGAAGGACTTGGAGGTAAAGCGAAGAGGAGAGGAGGAAGAGAGGTAAGAAAAGGAAGGAGGACAAGTAGTATTGATGGAAGGGAGTAAGGAGAAGAACGGAGAGAGAGAGAGAGAGAGAGAGAGAGAGAGAGAGAGAGAGAGAGAGAGAGAGAGAGAGGCGATATACACTTGGGCAGATGCAGGGAGCGTGTGATTGATACGGCTAGTGTCAAAAGGCCAGGGATAGTGATGACCCACATACACCCAGCACCACTATCACCCACCACCATCACCCACCACCATCACCCACCAGCACACATCCCACACTATCACCCACCACCATCACCTACCAACCCCTCCACACCTCACCACCATCAACCCATTCCCCTACACCACCACCCCTTCCCCCACCCCCAAACACAAGAACTAAGGCCAACACAGCCAGATATTTCACGGTCTGTCGCCACCTGGATGACTGACTGACTGACTGGTATGACTGAAGACCACGGCGTACCTCTGGCCTGTGTGTTGGCTCCCTCGCTGTTTTTTTTTTCTCCTGTTGATGATCGTACAATAATGACTGATGCCTTTTGAATCTTTTTACTTTTTTGCCTATTACTTTTTTTACTTTTTTACTTTTTGCTTCTGTTACTTTTCACTTTTTTATTTTTTTTATTTATTATTTATTTTTTTGGTTATTTATATTAGTTAGAGGAGAAAATATTGTAGTTTATTATAATTTAATTCATTTACTATTCTTGTATCATAATTTATTCTGTAATTTAATTTATTTTCGTGTTGTATCTTAATTTTTGTCATATATCCTGATTTATTTTACATTACGATATCCATTTTTTTTTACGATACCTTATTTTCTTTACGACGCAAATATAACAAAAAATTATTACATGATTATCAACACATTATACGCCTGAATTATCGTTGTGATTATTGATAACAGAAGCGTAATGGAATAGATATTATCATTGAGATTATTGAATGGAAATGTATACGATTTTTTCTTCTTTGTAGTGACGATGATAATATGAGTAGCGATGATAATCTATGGTAATAGTGTATATGACTTCAAAGCGTTGGACAGGGGTGTGGGAGGGAGGGGGGGGGAGGGAGGGATGGAGAGGGGGGGAGGGAGGGAGGGGGAGGGAGGGAGGGGAGGGGAGGGAGGGAGGAGGGAGGGAGGGGGGAGGGAGGGAGAGGCAGGAGGGAGGGGAGGAGGAGGAGGGAAGGAGGGGGGAAGGGGAGGGGAGGGAGGGGAGGGAGGGAGGAGGGAGGGAGGGAGGGAGGAGGGGGGAGGGAGGGAGAGATAGAGGGAGGGAGGGTGGGGAGGGAGGGAAGGAGGGGGGAAGGAGGGAGGGGGGAGGATGGAGGAGGGAGGAGGGAGGAGGGGAGGAGGGGGGAGGGAGGGAGAGATGGAGGAAGGAGAGAGAGGAGGGAGGGTGGAGGGAGGAGGGGCGAGGGGGGGAAGGAGGGAGATAGAGGGAGGGAGGGAGGGAGGAGGGAAGTGTTTACATCTCAGTTTCTGCTGATGACACCTGCCTCTCTCTCTCTCTCTCCATGTTCCTTCCCATTTATCCATCCTCCTTCCCTTTTTTCCCTCTCCCCCTCCCTCTCTCCCTTCCTCCTTCTCCTCACTACATACTCCTTACTTTCCTCTCCCTCTCACCTCCCTCTCTTCCCCTCTCACTTCAATTCCCTACCAGAGATGTTACATTGGGACCCCACTCGTCAACCACTAAAGAGTACCCGGGTTCGATTCCATATTATCTAAACACGAGTATATTTCCTCAGTGTTCTTTTAGAGAGAGAGAGAGAGAGAGAGAGACCCCAATTTCGACTAGTCTTTCCCATCCACCTAAAAAATGATTCATTATATTTTATACAGTGTCTCGCCGGACCCCAACATCAAACAGCTTCCTCCCGATAAATAAATTGACCCATTGAGTAAGATGGCTCAATCAGGTGAGACATATTGCCCATCAGATCAGAATATTCCTCATTTTTAAGCTTCGTAAACATGGCTGAGTACAATCTGACTTAAAACTACGATACAGTAATACATTCTCAAAAGACCTTAAGGTATTTTTTGTTTTTGTATTCTGTTAAGGTATGGGAATTAAACTACGTCACAGTAATGGCGGCTAAACTGTGCTGAGACTTGATCGTATTTAAGTAATTATTTCCTATGTAATTAAAAGAAAATCACTTTTTTTCACGTTATTATTTGTCTTATTTTGATAATTTTCTCTTATATTTACGATAGATTTTTTGTCTTAGTTACGATATATTTGTGCTACTTCTACGATATTTCTCGTTAACTTTACGATATTACTAACGATCTTTTTAACCTTAACTGTACGATATTACTAACGATATTTTTTTACCTTAACTTTACGATATTACTAACGATATTTTTAACCTTAACTTTACGATATTACTAACGATATTTTTTTTACCTTACGATACATTTCAATCTTATCCTAACTTTATATATTTTTTAACTTAGATTCAAGACCTTTTTACCATAATTATATTTTGACCATAAACTTACCTACGATAACTTCGCCTTAATTTTACAATAACCTCTTCCTTATTGGCTATCGTAAGCCGTTTCATCTTCAATCACGAGTGACTGTTAAAAAATAATTAAATTAATGTGTAGTTTTAATCTGGGCTGATAAGGAATTTTCTTAAGCAATTAGTTTCTGTTGTGGGTGCTGTTAGGCTGCCCCCACCCTCACCCTCCCCCGATTACTGTTGATGAGGTGGGGATGGGGAGAGAAATAGAATGAAGAGGAATGAAAATAAGGAGTAGAGGAAGAAGGATGGAGGGGAAGAATATGAAACGAGAAGGTAGGAGGGAGGGAGAGGGAGAGGAGGAGAGAGGGGAGGGAAGGAGGAGGGAGGAGAGGAGAGAGGGAGGGAGAGAGGGAGGGAGAGGAGAAGGGAAGAGAGGAAGGGAGGAAGAGGAGGAGGAAAGGGGGGGAAGAGAGAAAGGGAGGGAGAGGAGGAGGAAAGGGAGGGAGAGAGGTAGGAAGGGAGGGTTATAGAGGGGTTAATCTCCTTGGATTACTAAGGGAGGGGGGATTTACCTCCAATAGGGGGATTTACCTCCAATGGCTAAGACAAGGTAATCCCTCATGTGGGTTAACACTTTCTTACACACCTCATTGTTATACCTGTTGTGACGGAGGGAATAGCTGTCTGTCTGTCTGTCTAATCTATCTTGTCTGTCTGTCTGTCTCTCTGTCTAATCTATCTTGTCTGTCTGTCTGTCTGTACTTCTACTATCTTTGTCTGTCGTCTAATTCATCTTGTCTGTCTGTCTGTCTGTCTGGTCTGTCTGTCTGTCTAATTCTTTCTTGTCTGTCTGTCTGTCTAATCTATCTTGTCTGTCTGTCTGTCTGTCTAATCTACCTTGTCTGTCTGTCTGTCTAATCTATCTTGTCTGTCTGTTCTGTCTAATCTACCTTGTTTGTCTGTCTGTCTAATCTATCTTGTCTGTCTGTCTCGTCTAATCTACCTTGTCTGTCTGTCTGTCTAATCTATCTTGTCTGTCTGTTTGTCTGTCTAATCTACCCTGTCTGTCTGTCTGTCTAATCTACCTTGTCTGTCTGTCTGTCTAATCTACCTTGTCTGTCTGTCTGTCTAATCTACCTTGTCTGTCTTGTCTGTCTAATCTATCTTGTCTGTCTGGTTCTTTCAATCTACCTTGTCTGTCTGTCTGTCTAATCTATCTTGTCTGTCTGTCTGTCTGTCTAATCTATCTTGGTTCGTCTGTCTGTCTAATCTATCTTGTCTGTTTGTCTGTCTAATCTACCCTGTCTGTCTGTCTGTCTAATCTACCTTGTCTGTCTGTCTGTCGTCTGTCTGATCTATCTTGTCTGTCTGTCTGTCTGTCTGATCTACCTTGTTCGTCTGTCTGTCTGTCTGATCTATCTTTGTCTGTCTGTCTGTCTGTTCAATCTACCTTGTCTGTCTGTCTGTCTAATCTACCTTGTCTGTCTGTCTGTCTGTCTGATCTATCTTGTCTGTCTGTCTGTCTGTCTAATCTACCTTGTTCGTCTGTTCGTCTGTCTGGATCTATCTTGTTCGTCTGTCTGTCTGTCTAATCTACCTTGTCTGTCTGTCTGTCTAATCTACCTGTCTGTCTGTCTGTCTGTCTGATCTATCTTGTCTGTCTGTCTGTCTGTCTGATCTACCTTGTCTGTCTGTCTGTCTAATCTATCTTGTCTGTCTGTCTGTCTAATCTATCTTGTCTGTTTGTCTGTCCAATCTACCCTGTCTGTCTGTCTGTCTAATCTACCTTGGTTCGTCTGTCTGTCTAATCTACTTTGTCTGTCTGTCTGTCTGTCTAATCTATCTTGTCTTCGTCTGTCTGTCTGATCTTACCTTGTTTGTCTGTCTGTCTAATCTATCTTGTCTGTCTGTCTGTCTGTCTAATCTACCTTGTCTGTCTGTCTGTCTAATCTACCTTGTCTGTCTGTCTGTCTAATCTACCTTGTTCGTCTGTCTGTCTGTCTAATCTATCTTGTCTGTCTGTCTGTCTGTTCTGATCTACCTTGTCTGTCTGTCTGTCTAATCTATCTTGTCTGTCTGTCTGTCTGTCTAATCTACCTTTGTCTGTCTGTCTGTCTAATCTACCTTGTCTGTCTGTCTGTCTAATCTACCTTGTTCGTCTGTCTGTCTGTCTAATCTATCTTGTTTCGTCTGTCTGTCTGTCTGATCTACCCTGTCTGTCTGTCTGTCTAATCTATCTTGTCGTCTGTCTGTCTGTCTAATCTACCTTGTCTGTTTGTTCGTTTGTCTAATCTACCCTGTCTGTCTGTCTGTCAATCTATCTTGTCTGTCTCGTCTGTCTAATCTATCTTGTCTGGTCTGTCTGTCTGTCTAATCTACCCTGTCTCGTCTGTCTGTCTAATCTATCTTGTCTGTCTGTCTGTCTGTCTAATCTACCTTGTTTGTCTGTCTGTCAATCTATCTTGTCTGTCTGTCTGTCTGTTTAATCTACCTTGTCTGTCGTCTGTCTAAACTATCTTGTCTGTCTGTCTGTCTGTCTGTCTAATCTGTCTAATCACCATACCACTGTCAACTCACTCCACCACCACCACCACCACCACCACTCACCACTACCACCACCACCACTACCAACCACCACTCCACCACCAATCACCAACCACCACCACCACCATCATCACCCACCACACCACACCACCACCATAACGTCTAACTATGGTAAACACACACACACACACACACACACAACACACACACACACACACACACACACACAACACACACACACACACAACACACACACACACACACACACACACACACACACACACACACACACAGACAGAAACCAAACATAGATGATTGATAACAGAGAAAAACACAAAAGATGAACCACTAATAGTCTTGGATCCCGTTACAGTGGTATTGGAATGCATTAATAAAAAGTTCCAATCCTCCTCCTCTCCCCCGCTGCTCATTTGTTTACCTTGATGTTGTGGTGTTGATGTGAATTTATGATCATTTGATTTTTTTTTTCTGATGAGTTTTGTTTTGTTATTGTGTGTTTTTTTTAAGTGTTTTTAGGTGTTTTTGTTGTTGTTGTTGTTCTTGTTTTTTGCTTTTTGTTATTTTGTTTTTATTGACATTTTTTTTGTTGTTGTTGTTACTATTGTTGCCTTGGGAAAAAAAACTAGAATCGAAAAACATCGAAAAACACACCATAAAAACACTACAAAAACACAAGCAAAAAAAATTCTGGCGATAACAAAGGAAAGTTAACCTGCACACATACACAAGAGGTAAATCAATATGCAAATTATCACCATAAACACCATAGCAATTAGTATAGTGAGCGTGTAAAGTGATAATGATAGTGAAATGGTTTTTATTTATGGTGTGAAGGGGTGATAAAACAAAGAGGGGGAGGGAGGAGGGGAGAGAGGAGGGGAGGGAGGTGGAGGGAGTGAATGATAATTGGGTAGATAGTTGAAGAGAGAGAGAGAGAGAGAGAGAGAGAGAGAGAGAGAGAGAGAAACAATGAACAAAATACCTGGTGCTAATTAACAATATATTTCACCTGAGGGACCATTTAATTTGTCAAGTCTAAAAACCTTAATTACACAGGTATTCTTCACACCTGAAATAAATCAATTACACTAAATACATCATTTTATTTATATATATTTATTAGTTTATTCTTCCATCTCTTTTCTTTTCGTTTATTTATTTTTTTTTTACTTTCATTCGTTTGTTAGATTCTGTTTTTGTTTATTTTACTTATTTGTTTCTTTGTTAATGTCTATGTTCATTTGTTTATGTTCTGTCTTGTTTATGTTTATTATGTCTTCCCCTTCTTATTTATTCTTTTTTTTACTTGTCTCTGTTCTCTCTCTCTCATAACAACAACAACAACAACAACGACAATAATAATAACAATAACAATAACAATAATATTAATAATAATAACAATAATAATAATAATAATAATAACAAAAATAAATAATAATAATAATAATAATAATAATAATAATAATAATAAGTCTTTCATCATGTTCAGATCATTAGCATAATTATTTAAACAGCAAAATGCTAATTATAATAATTAACATACCGTGAAATATCTTCCTCCTAAACAATTTGTCAAGATAATGGACGAGGGGTGGGGGGGTGGGAGGGTGGGTGAGGGGGGTGGAGGGGTGGGGTGGGGTGGGAGGGGTGAGTGAGGGGTGGGGTGGGGTGGGTGGGGTGGGGTGGGGGTGTGGGGTGGGTGGGGAGTGAGGGGGTGGGGGTGAGGGGGGGTGGGGTGGGGTGGGGTGGGTGGGTGGGTGTGGGGGTGAGGGGGGTGAGGGTGGGTGGGTGGGGTGGGTGGGTGGGTGTGGAGAGGGGTGTGGAGGGGGTGGGTGGTGGAGGGTGGGTGGTGGTGGGGGTGGGGGTGTGGGGGTGGGAGGGGGGTGTGGGGGAGGGGTGGGGTGGGTGGGGTGGGGTGGGGTGGGTGGGGGAGGGGGTGGGGTGGGGTGAGGGTGGGGTGTGGGGTGGGTGGGTGGGTGGGTGTGGGGGGTGGAGGGGGGTGGGGGTGGGGGGGGGTGGGGTGGGGTGGGGTGGGTGAGGGGTGGGTGTGTGGGGTAGGTGGGGTGGGGTGGGGTGGGGGTGGGGTGGGTGAGGGGGTGGGTGGGGGGTGGGGGGTGGGGGTGGGTGGGGTGAGGGTGGTGGGTGTGGGTGGGGTGGGAGGGGGGGTGGGGTGGGGTGGTGAGGGGTGGGTGGGTGGGTGGGTGTGAGGGGTGGGGTGGGGTGGAGGTGGGGGGGGTGGGGTGGTGTGAGGGGTGGGTGGGTGAGGGGGTGGAGGGGGCTAGGGTGGGTGGAAAGTGGTTTGAAGGAATAAGTTATTGAGGGTGGGTTGAGGTTGAGAAGGTTGACGGAGGGTGGTGAAGGTGGGTAGGGTGGTGTGGATGGGGGTGGGTGGAGCTGAGGATGTGCTTTGGTGGCTTGAGTGGGTTATGGTACTCCAGGGTGGGTCCGGTTGTCTTAGGGATTAGGTTGAGAATAGGTGGGAGAGAGTGGGTTAGGAGTAGGCTAGGATGGGCCAGAGTGGGTTAAGGTCGCCCACAGTGGGCTAGAGTAGGTTAAAGTGGGCCAGAGTGGGTTAGAGTAGGCCAGGGTGGGTTAAGGTCGACCACAGTGGTATAAAGTAGGTTAAAGTGGGCCAGAGTGGGTTAGAATGGGTTAAGGTCGACCACAGCAAGAGGGTTAGAATAGAATGGTTAAGAGGGCTGGATGACGGCACCCACACAGATTATTCCCCTCATTACCAGACGTCGCATCACCTATTCAGACCTACTCATTTCGCCTTTGTTTACTAACCAAACCCATTTCGGAAAAGCACCAACTAGTCAACCCTGATCTATGGTGCTAATTATTAATCAAGGGTTGTGTAGAGAGATCCTGTACCGTGGCTTACCGGCTTGTTAAGTTCGGTTTCCAGACCACCACTTATTACAATGAGCAATTAATGAAGTGTGTGTGTGTGTGTGTGTGTGTGTGTGTGTGTGTGTTTTAGTTTCTCTCTCTCTCTCTCTCTCTCCTGGTTGGGTGAAACAAGGAGCAAGTTTCTTTACACCTTACACCAGTGTCTGTCACAAACACAATGGGAGCCTGGATGTTAATGTAGAGAGAGAGAGAGAGAGAGAGAGAGAGAAATATACAGTAAATTAAAGACTAGAGAGAGAGAAAATAAAATAAAGAAAAAGAAACAAAAAGACACAGGTGTGAAGTACGATAATTAAACACCATGATCAAGGTTCTTATACAGGTGAGCTCTGGACTCACCTGTGTCTCAACCCAACTTAAATCTGTCGGGTTTAATAGCGCAACGAGAGTATATGGTTTATTAGTGTGCTCTGAGGTAAAGAGCACTGCTCTATCCCCACACACACACACACGCACACCTGGTCTTCCTCCCTAAATGCCACAATGTAAACACCTAAAAAAAAAGAGGGCATGCAAGATTATCTTCCTTCCTTTACCCACATATCAAGAAGCGCTCAACACTGACCTTTCGACTCTCACTGACCATCACCACGACCTCATCTGCAAATTTGGTAAATTTCTACACCATCCCCGACACCGGCCCTTACTACCACCTGAGATCCCTAGTCCGAGAATTGCTGTTCGACACCACAACAGCATCCAGCCCATACGTGCACGAACTGATCGCTGTAAGAACAGCCAGTCCCAACCATTGTAAAATTATCAATAACTTGTAATAAATCAGTGTATTCACTCCCAGTAAACACTACTCCTTACACTGTCACTATGTTAAAATGAACTGTAGTTTGAGCTTTTCCCATCTAGTTATTATATGTCTATTTGTATCATTTTATGTTTACTTGTATATTATTTGTAATTCGTAACCCATTCCCTCAAATATGTAACTGTATATTTTCAGCCTTCTGCCAAGCTCTTCAATAAACCGTTAATTATATATATATATTATTATAATTACACACACACACACACACACACACACACACACACACACACACACACACACACACACACACACACACACACACACACACACACACACAAACAATAATATTTTTTCCTTCATCATATTCCACTATGTGTTTGTGCCTCAGTTTAAGGTACAAGACATAGTAACTAAATAAGACTACGTTGGTCACTGGTCTTGTTGGGTTAAGGGAGAGTCTTTTAAAATTGTTCGAGGTCTTTGTGCCATTTGTTAGGTCTTTTAAGGTGTTGCTTGTTTGGGAGGCGATTGGGCTTAATTGTTCAGTGTTTTAATTGTTGGGGGTTAATGGTCGGGGGTCTTTAATGATCGGGGGTCTTTAATGGTCAGGGTCTTTAATGGTCTGGGGTCTTTAATGGTCAAGGGGTCTTTAATGGCCAGGGTCTTTAAAGGTGGTGGTCTTAGTGTTTTATTTACGAAGTGGCACCCGGTCTCACCCAGCAGAGCCAAGGCTATATATATCAGGGCGGCGTCGTGTAGAATGGGACAGTATTAGTCGGGCTTACAACACCCATCGCCCCGTCCTCCTCTCTGTCTCTACCTTCTTGTAAGCCTCAACCACGTCAATTCTCATCATTAGTTACCATTAATGACAGAACTAATTACAATACTCATTAACGTATCGATTTTAATTATTGTCACCATCACACTAACAGCTTAAGAAAAGGCATTACCATAACAAAACGAACAGTAATGTAAATAACAAAACAAAAACCACAAAAACCAAAAATCTTCGTCAGTCTCTCCTTCCTATACCGCCTGACTCTGCATGTTAATACCTTTCGCCAGGCGCTGGGTCAAGATGATTAAGTATGGCTGATATGTTACGTCAGGGTTCATATCATTTACATGCATCATCCTCAGCTTTTGTTTTTCAGACGCATGAGTGGCGCTGACATCAGTTCCCCCACCTGACCCGTGAAACACTACTGGCAGATGGCGCATGTTTTCACCCCAGGTGCTGAGAGTGACGTAACCATCCTAACTTCGGCTCAGGGTACTCTTTCATCATATTGACGGAGCCGAACTTAGAATATTGCTAGATTATGCCGACTAACTTAACCTAAATTAACCTTAACCTGATCTAAGTTAATAATAATAATAATACTAATACTAATAATAATAATAATAATAATAATAATAATAAAATACCATAAATTAGGAGACACAACCCCTACATATCTCGGGTCTATAATTCAGTTGAGTTCATCCTTGCGCCGCTGGCTGAATCAATATGGACTGGCAGGTAATTAGTCATGAGGTAATAGCTATGCAGTGTTACCAATGACGGATAAGGGTGGACAGACACCCATTCACTCGGTACTGTGTTGATACTGAACCCGGAGTGACGTCATTTATTGGAGAGAGAGAGAGAGAGAGAGAGAGAGAGAGAGAGAGAGAGAGAGAGAGAGAGAGAGAGAGACGAAGAAAAAGGGGTTAGTATTTAAGTGGATAGGAGGAATAAGAGAGAATGGGAATAAATTGGGAGACAGATTTAAATGAAAGAGCAACATACATACATACATATCCCTTCTATCCTTTGCAAGACTAGTCACATCCTCTCTACTCATTCCATCCACTATCCATCCACTATCTATCTATCTATCTATCTATCCCTTAATTACCTTCTCTCCCCTCCTATCTCACCTATCCTATTAAAGCCTTTTCACATCCTCTTTCTCTACCCATAGACCTTCCATCCATCTATCTATTCAGCCATCTATCTCTTGATCATTCCCTCCAACCATCAGTTCACACCTGTTGCATGGTATACCTGGCCTCTACCTGGGCATTAATCAAGGAGCCGCCCATACCTGTGTTGTCGTCACGAGAGAGAGAGAGGGGGAGTGTGTATGTATGTATGTGTATGTATGTATGTGTGTGTGTGTGTGTGTGTGTGTTGAAATGAGCATCTACCTGTACTATTTTTAGAGCAAACACACACACACACACACATATCACATCTCAAAAAGTTGCGTTACAATCATTTAACTGGTGAACCTCTGCTTACGCTGGCGAACCTGTCCAACCCCATCACCTGCCCCGCTGTGCCCCTCTGTACCAGTAGGATACTGAAGGAGCGTTAATATCCTATAGGAAGAATGTTGGTCTTGTAGTGTACGTGATCTAGGAGTCCTTGGGTCAAAGGATATATCAACACCACAAAAACAATGACTGCTCTTGCCTCCCTTGCGCGTACAGGATGTTGTAGGAAGCTGAAGGAGTCCTGTGGGAAGCATGTTGATGGTGTAGTGTGTGTGTGTGTGTGTCCTTGAATCACAGGATACGAACTTTACTTGAAGGATCTGTTTGTTCCCATACCACAGGAATCAATTATCCTGGTTCTGTCGTCACTACACCTTCAGGACGCTGTAGGATGTTGCTGGAATCCTAAAGGAAGCTTGTTAGCCAATGGATCCTTGAATCAAAGGATACCAGTGCTAAAGCAAGAAGGATCTGGTCACGTACTACAGGAATCAATAATTCTGATTCCTTCCGTCACTGTAGATTGAGGTATCCTCCAGGACCTATATTTATGTTACATTATACCCGTGTCTGGGGAGGTCCACGAAATCAAAGGATATCACCAACACACGAAGGATCTGTTTCCCGTAAGGCAGGTGGACTCTTCCGTCATAAACTCTGTCCTATCAGTACCCCGCTGCGCCCCCTCAGGACACGGGAGGAAGTTGCTGAAGGATCGAACTCCTCAGCTGACGTGATCAATCATCGACTCCATTATATATACACAGATCCAAGGCTGTTTTTAACTGTCCGGTGAGGGGAGAGGCCAGGGGGCGGGGGGGGAGGTAACTGTGGGAGGTGGTGGTGAGGGAGAGGTCAGGGGCGGGGGGGGCACTGTGGGAGGTGGTGGTGAGGAGAGATCAGGGGCGGGGGGGGTCACTGGGGAGGTGGTGGTGAGGGAGAGGCCAGGAGTCACTGTGGGAGGTGGTGGTGAGGAGAGGTCAAGGGACGGGGGTCACTGTGGGAGGGTGGTGAGGAGAGGTCAGGAGTCACTGTGGGAGGTGGTGGTGAGGGGAGAGGCCAGGGGACGGGGGGGGTCACTGTGGGAGGTGGTGGTGGAGGGAGAGGTCAGGAGTCACTGTGGGAGGTGGTGGTGAGGAGAGGTCAGGAGTCACTGGGAGGTGGTGGTGATGGAGGTCAGGAGTCACTGTGGAGGTGGTGGTGAGAGAGGCCAGGGGGCGGGGGGGCCACTGTGGGAGGTGGTGGTGGTGAGGGAGAGGCCAGGAGTCACTGGGAGGTGGGTGAGGGAGAGGTCAGGAGTCACTGTGGGAGGTGGTGGGATGGAGAGGTCAGGAGTCACGTGGGAGGTGGTGAGGGAGAGGCCAGGGGCGGGGGGTGGTCAGGGGAGGTGGTGGTGGTGAGGGAGAGGCCAGAGTCACTGTGGTGGTGGTGAGGAGAGGTCAGGAGTCAGGGGAGGTGGTGGTGAGGAGAGGTCAGGGGTTAACTGTGGGAGGTGGTGGTGAGGGGAGAGGTCAGGGGTTAACTGTGGAGGTGGTGGTGAGGGAGAGGCCAGAGGGCGGGGGGGTCACTGGGAGGTGGTGGTGAGGAGAGGTCAGGGGTTAACTGTGGGAGGTGGTGGTGGGGGAGAGGTCAGGAGTCACTGTGGGAGGTGGTGGTGAGGGGAGGTCAGGGGCGGTGGGGGGTCACTGTGGAGGTGGTGGTGAGGAGAGGTCAGGGGTTAACTGGGGAGGTGGTGTTGAGGAGGAGGTCAGGGGGTTAACTGTGGGAGGTGGTGGTGAGGGAGAGGCCAGGGGGCGGTGGGGGGTCACTGGGGAGGTGGTGGTGGAGGAGAGGCCAGGGGCGTGGGGGTCACTGTGGGAGGTGGTGGTGAGGGAGAGGTCAGGGGTCACTGTGGGAGGTGGTGGTGAGGGAGAGGTCAGGCGTCACTGTGGGAGGTGGTGGTGAGGGAGAGGTCAGGCGTCACTGTGGGAGGTGGTGGGAGCCAGGCGGTGGGGGGTCACTGTGGGAGGTGGTGGTGAGGGAGAGGCCAGGGGCGGTGGGGGGTCATCAGGAGGTGGTGGTGGTGAGAGAGGCCAAGAGTCACTGTGGGAGGTGGTGGTGAGGGAGAGGTCAGGGCGTCACTGTGGGAGGTGGTGGTGGGAGGAGAGGTCAGGAGTTAACTGGGAGGTGGTGGTGGGGGAGAGGTCAGGCGTCACTGTGGGAGGTGGTGGTGAGGAGAGGTCAGGGGTTAACTGTGGAGGTGGTGGTGAGGAGGCCAGGGGCGGTGGGGGTTCATGGGAGGTGGTGGTGGGAGGAGAGGTCAGGAGTCACTGTGGGAGGTGGTGGTGGGAGGGAGAGGCCAGGGCGTGTGGGGGGGCACTGGGGAGGTGGTGGTGAGGGAGAGCACAGGTCACTGTGGGAGGTGTGGTGAGGGAGAGGCCAGGGGGCGGGGGGGGGTCACTGTGGGAGGTGGTGGTGGTGAGGAGAGGCCAAACACTGGGAGGTGGTGGGTGAGGGAGAGGTCAGGCGTCACTGTGGGAGGTGGGAGGGGGAGAGGCTGAGCACTGTGGGAGTGTGGTGGTGAGGAGAGGCAGGGTCACTGTGGGAGGGTGGTGGTGAGGGGAGAGGTCAGTTAACTGTGGAGGTGGTGGGAGGGAGAGGCCAGGGGTGGGGTCAATGGGAGGTGGTGGTGGTGAGGGAGAGGTCAGAGCCGTGGAGGTGGTGGTGAGGGCGGGGGGTCACTGTGGGGTGGTGGTGGGGGAGAGGTCAGGGTTAACTGTGGGGAGGTGGTGAGAGGAGAGGTCAGGTGTCACTGTGGGAGGTGGTGGGGGAGGAGGTCAGGAGTCACTGTGGAGGTGGTGTGAGGGAGGTCAGGTCACTGGGGAGGTGGTGGTGGTGGAGGAGGTCAGGGGTCAGGAGGTGGGTGTGAGGAGAGGTCAGGGGCAGGGGTCACTGTGGGGTGGTGGTGAGGGAGAGCCAGGAGTCACGTGGGAGGTGGTGGTGAGGGAGAGGTCAGGGGCGCTGGGGAGGTGGTGGTGAGGGAGGCCAGGGTCACTGGGAGGGGAGAGGCCAGGAGTCACTGGGGAGGTGGTGGTGAGGGAGAGGTCAGGAGTCACTGGGGAGGGAGGGAGGTAAAGCACTGTGGAGGTGGTGGTGAGGGAGAGGTCAGTTAACTGTGGAGGTGGGTGGTGAGGGGCGGGGGGGTTCAATGTGGGGTGTGGGTGGGAGGGGAGGAGGTCAGAGTCACTGTGAAGGTGGTGGTGAGGAGAGGCCAGGGGTCAGGGGAGGTGGGTGAGGGGAGAGGTCAGGAGTCACTGTGGGAGGTGGTGGTGAGGGGAGAGGTCAGGTCACTGTGGGAGGTGGTGGTGAGGAGACAGGCCAGGTGGGTGAGGGAGAGGTCAGGAGTCACTGGGGAGGTGGTGGTGAGGAGAGGCCAGGAGTCACTGTGGGAGGTGGTGGTGAGGGAGGTCAGGAGTCACTGTGGGAGGTGGTGGTGGAGGAGAGTAGCCACTGTGGGAGGGGTGAGGGAGAGCAGGCACTGTGGGAGGTGGGTGAGGAGAGGCAGGGGTTACTGTGGGAGGTGGTGGTGGGGGAGGGGGGGTCACTGTGGAGGTGGTGGTGGTGAGGGAGAGGTCAGGAGTCACTGTGGAGGTGGTGGTGAGGAGAGGTCAGAGTCACTGTGGGAGGTGGTGGTGAGGGAGGGCGGGAGGTGGTGGTGAGGGAGTCAGGGGTTCACTGTGGGAGGTGGTGGTGGGGGAGAGGCCAGGAGCCTGTGGGAGGTGGGTGAGGGAGGGGGTCAGGGGTTAACTGTGGGAGGTGGTGGGGAGGTCAGAGTCACTGTGGGAGGTGGTGGAGGGAGAGGCCAGGGCAGGGGGGTCACTGTGGGAGGTGGTGGTGGTGAGGGAGAGGCCAGGGGCGGGGGGCCTGTGGAGGTGGTGGGAGGGAGAGGCCAGGAGTCACTGTGGGAGGTGGTGGTGAGGGAGAGGTCAGGGGTTAACTGTGGGAGGTGGTGGTGGGGAGGTCAGGAGTCACTGTGGGAGTGGTGGTGGAGGAGGAGGTCAGGGGTTAACTGTGGGAGGTGTGTGAGAGGTCAGGAGTCACTGTGGGAGGTGGTGGTGAGGGAGAGGCCAGGGGCAGGGGGGTCACTGGGAGGTGGTGGTGGAGGAGGCAGGGCGGGAATGGGAGGTGGTCGGGGAGGTGAGCCCAATGTGGGAGGCAGGTGTCGGGTAACTGTGGAGGTGGTGGTGGGGAGAGGTCAGGAGTCACTGTGGAGGTGGTGAGGGAGAGGCCAGGATCACTGGGAGGTGGTGGTGAGAGGAGGTCAGGAGTCACTGTGGGAGGTGGTGGTGGAGGGAGGAGGCCAGGGGCGGGGGTTCAATGTGGAGGTGTGGTGGGGAGAGATCAGAGCTCACTGTGGAGGTGGTGGTGAGGGGAGGTCAGGCGTCACTGTGGGAGGTGGTGGTGAGGAGAGGTCAGACTGTGGAGGTGGTGGAAGGAGAGTACCAGGGGCAGGGGGTCACTGTGGAGGTGGTGGTGGTGAGGGCAGGAGTCACCGGGAGTGGTGGTGAGGAGGAGCCAGGTATACTGTGGAGGTGGGTGAGGAGATGACAGACTGTGGGAGAGGTGGTGAGGAGGCCAGGAGTCACTGTGGGAGGTGGTGGTGGAGAGGCCAGAGTCACTTTGGGAGGTGGTGGTGAGGGAGAGGTCAGGAGTCACTGTGGGAGGTGGTGGTGAGGGAGAGGTCACTGTGGGAGGTGGTGTTGAGGGAGAGGTCAGGGTCAACTGGGGAGGTGGTGGTGAGGGAGAGGTCAGGGGTTAACTGTGGGAGGTGGTGGTGGGGGAGAGGTCAGAGGTCACTATGGGAGACGAGAAGAATGTTTAAGACAAGTTACCCCTGAAAGATTCTATTTCCTTTAAGTGAAGATAAATGTTAAGTGAAAAAAATGCAGGCAGGCAGGCAGGCAGCGGCGGCAGGATAGTAATATGGATAGATAAATAGACAGTAATATGGATAGTAGAATATTTAAATTGATTATTATTCTATTATTAGCTACTGATAGGAGCATCCCAGCTTGCTCAGGGCAACTTCTGCCATTTACCACCAAAAGTCACTATAACACTTCACTCCACCATCATCACCAGTGTCCATGGCTACTCACCTTGACCCCCCCACCCCTCTTGATGATCTTTTAACCTTTCCTGACCTGCTTGATTAGGATCTTGAGGTCAGTCAGGTGAGAGACAACAGGTGAAACAAGAACATATCGGCCTTGTCGTGATCTGAGTGGCTGTCTGAGTGCTTGCTTCCCTGATCGCCGTGGTTTTTGCTCGTGCTTGGATGAATGAGACAGTGAGGGACCTTGGGTGTACGGTTAGGTTAGGTTAGGTTAGGTTAATGGTTTGTGGTTGGTAGTACAGTTTGTTGGGTGTTTGTGACGTAAGGTAATTAGATGTGGTAGTTAAGAGGAGAATTTAACTTGCTGCTTCAGTGTGTGTGTGTGTTGTGTTGAGGCGAGGTGTCCAGCCCTGACCCCGTATGTGTCCAGTTGACCTTACGTGACCTCTGACTCTACACCTCGCTCCCTCTCCACCCTTAAGTGTATCTATTTTATTATTTATTAAGTTTTCCTTCATTATTTTCAACTATTTACCTAAAAAATAATTATACACTTAAAATTAATTAAAATATTCGACTTAAAATATTCTCATGTCAAAATTTTACACAACGAAAGGAAAAATTATGTATGTACCTAAAATAGCAAACTAACTCTGTCAAAACTAAATTTAAGTCAAATAAAAACCATAATTTTATTTTGACATTTTAAAAATAATAAAACAAATGAAATAAACTTAGTCTTTATCCCTTGCACAAATAAATACCAAAATAAGAAAAATACATCTGCACCAGAACACTTTAGTAATCACCTGTTATACCTATCCACTTTTATTTATCCCTATTATTAGTGCTTATCTCACCTTCTCACTCATCTTATCTCTCATCTTATCTGAGGAAGCTGTGTGTTCTGGCGGTCTCTGGTGGGATCAGAACAATATTCCCCACCTATTCATTAGTTTATACTGAGAGTGTTAAAAGGGAGACTGTAACTTATACTTCATAGGGTGAGTCCATTAGGTGATTGGCGGGGAGGTTGTAAGTGAGTCCATTAGTGTCTGGTGGGGAGGTTATTATGTTCGTCGCCCAGGTCGTATAAGGAAATTTCGGATAGATTGTTTTGGTGTATGGCCGTGGGGATGTTGGGGAGGGAGTGTTGGAGGGGAGGGTGGAGATGGGGTTGGAGATGGGGTGTTGGGAGATGGGGGTGGGGAAGGTTGGGAGGGGTGATGGGTAGGTAGGGGGTGGAAGATGGAGGAAACAGCAGCGGGAAGAAGTACTCTGAGGGGAGAGAGTGAGGGAGGGAGAGATGAGGGAGGGGAAAGAGTGGAGGGAAGGAGGGAGGGAGAGAGTGAGGGAGGGAAAGGGTGAGGAGGGGAGGGGAGGGAGGGGAGGAGGGGAGGGAGGGAGGGAGGTTTTATTCCTATTTAAGAGAAAAATTGGACTTAAGTTTTTGAGAATCAGGAGTGAATTTTATCGTCTGCTTGCCTCAAACATTTTATTATTTATTTACTCCTACACTTTCTCAACCATCATTTGTTGTTTATTTATTTCTGACTTTGATGATAATTGGTCAAGTCTCCAGTTAGGTTAGGTTAGGTTGTGGGGTTAGGTTAGGTTAGGTTAGGTTTAGGTTAGGGGTTGAGGTTAGGTTAGGTTAGGTTAGGCTAGGGGTTAGGGTTGGTTGTTGGTTTGTAGGCTAGGTTAGGGGTTAGGGTTAGGTTTAGGGTAGTTAGTTAGGTTGGGTTTTAGGCTTAGGTTAGGTTAGGCTTAGGGGTTAGGTTGAAGGGTTTTGGGTTAGGGTTAGGCTAGGGGTTAGGTTTAGGTTAGGTTGTTAGGGGTTAGATTAGGTTACATCAAACGTCAGCAAAGCACCAACAAGCATTAGAATGTCAAGTGTTTCCACCACTCTGGCTGGACAAAGCGTGCCTGACCATCTGTTTTCTTTTACGACTGGAGATTACACGCACAAAGACGTCAGCACTGAGAAAATATACACACAGTGATGAGATGCCCGTGTCGTGGCTGACTGGCCTTCCTGACTCACGGGGGGGAGGGGGAGATGAGGGGTGGGTGGGGAGAGATGAGGGGTGGGATGGATAGATGAGGGTGGGGTGGGGTGGGGAGATGAGGGGTGGGATGGATAGATGAGGGGTGGGGTGGGGTGGGAGATGAGGGGGTGGGGTGGGGAGATGAGAGGGAGGGGTGGGGAGATGAGGGGTGAGGTGGGGAGATGAGGGATGAGGTGGGGAGGTGAGGGTGGGGAGATGAGGGGAGGGATGGAGAGATGAGGGTGAGGTTGGTGGGGAGATGAGGGGTGGGAGGGGAGGGGGGGTGGGGTGGGAGATGAGGGAGTGGGGAGAGGGTGGGGGAAGATAGGAGGGTGAAACGAGATGAATGGTGCTCTCCTCTAATCCATTCCCTGTAATGAGAAGGTAACAGTACAGTAAACAGAGAGTAGTTACGAGTCTGTTATAAACCAATCACCTGTTCGTTGTCTTGTTCACAGATCTAGCTGGCTATTCTTGTTATTATCGTCTTTTATTTCCTTCTGTCTTTGTCTTGCTTTATTCTATCTTATAAATATTTCTTTGATGGTAAGTAAAATGAGAGGTGACAAAAAATTACCACTCACTAATTAAAACAAAACAAATCTTCCTCAAACAAAAGAAACAAGAATGGATTTACTTTACTAATTAAGAAAACAAAAAAATAATAATTTACTCGATGTTAATGAAGAAATAGATGACGTCACTAATGGCAGATAGTTAATGAAAGACATAAATTGAGATTCAGGTGAGGGAGGAGAGAGAGAGAGAGAGAGAGAGAGAGAGAGAGAGAGAGAGAGAGAGAGAGAGAGAATGATAATGTTGGAGAATAATAATTAATGATAACTAATAAATATACATTGACTTTTATAAGGCCTCAGTATGACCATTTTGTTTATAATTTAAATATAAACAAATTACAATTATTATTATTTTTTACGCAATTTTAAACAAATAAAAAATAAAAAAATAATTGTTTACATTTCTCTTCAAAGCAAAAAAAAATAATTTGTTTTTGTTAATTAGTAAATAAACAAAACATAAGTCATTTAAAATCAATAAAGAAGAAAATTTAATTAATACTTTTACTTAAATTAACAACTAAATTTAAACCTTTTCAGAATCGTAGGTCAAGCGAGTGACGTCAGCAATCGTAGGTCCATAATTAATTACCCTGCCAATTAGCAGATGAAGCAAAAGATGACGTAATTAACTGCTAGTCCTAATGGGGTGATTGTTGCAAGCAGGTCGTTTGGAATGGCCGTGTGTGCGTCTGGTCAGCGTCAGAGGTGTTTGTGGATGTCAGCAAGTGCTTGAGAGGGGAGAAGGGGTTGTTTGAGGGTGTCAGGAGGTGATAGGGTGTCAGCAGTCAGGAGGTGTTTGTGGATGTCAGTGCTGGTGTCAGGAAATGTCAGCTGTTGTCGATAGGTTACAGGTGGTGTCTGTGGGTTGAGGGGTCTGGAGGTGTCAGCTGGAACATGGGGGTGTCAGAGGGTGTCAGAAAGTGTCCTAGGATGTCAGCACGTGTCAAGTGGTGAGTGATGATTTTGGAAGATGTTTGAGGATGTCAGCGGGACCCAGGAAGTGTCAGCGAGTATCTTAAGTGTCTTGGTGTCAGCTTGGTCTAAGGATGCCCAAAGGTTCAAGAATACAGTAACGAATCTCTTAGAATGTCAGCAGGTGTCAAGGTGCAGGTGAAAGAAGTACCCTAAAAGGGTGTCAGCTTACTCGGTGTACAAGTGGTCATTATGCTTAAGTCAGGAGCAGCTGTCGTCATCAACTGGGCTGACACAAAGGCTGACACAGAGGCTGACGTTAATACCTTCACCCCGTGGACACTTATTCCATTGTTACTCTGCCGTCTTGTGGTTTTAGTACACTTACCTGCCTACATACTCACCACATTCCTAATAATAATACTTTTATATTAATACTACACTCACATTCTCCACTACAACACACACACTATTATTACCCCACACACTTTACACTTCAATAATTTCTCACACACTTTACAACACATCTCACACACACAACCCCCACACACACACACACACAGACTTTATACCCAAACAAATTAGAGAGTTTATTCCCTCCTATTCCACCAATTTCTTCCTCACAGATCGATCAAGTTTTGTGTCTCTCAGTAACGTTCTAATTTATTCTATCCTCGTTTATCCAGCCTTGTTATAATTTTTTACGATTGGAGAATAAGCTAATAACCCATAATAACGTGAGGGGGTGAGGCGCAGTGAAATAATTGATAATTGTAAAAATGGAAATAATTGATAGATAATTGATAGATAATTGATAGATAATTGATTTCTGATTACAATATTTGAAAGGTTGTCACGCAGATGTTTTATGGTCGCAATTAAAGATGGAAACGGTATTACACCGGCGCAAAGTTGCGGTTATGGTGGTTGGGGTGGGGTGGAGGGGGTGGGTGGTGGTTGGGGGTGGTGGTGGTAGGGGGTTGTGGTGGGGGAGGGTGGTGGTGGTTGGCGGGGGGTGGTGGTGATGGTGGTGTGGAGGGTTGGTGGTGGTGGTGGTGATGGTGGTGGTGGTGGTGGTGGTGGTGGGTGGTGGTGGAGGCTGGTGGTGATGGTGGTGATGGTGGCAAGGTTGGTGGTGGTGATGGTGGTGATGGTGGTAGGGTGGTGGTGGGGGTGGTGATGGTGGGGTGGTGGGTGGTGGTGGTGGTAAGGTTGGTGGTGGTGATGGTGGGATGGTGGTAAGGCTGGTGGTGGTGGTGGTGGTGATGGTGGGTGATGGTGGTAGTGGTGGTGGTGGTGGTGGTGGTGGTGGTGGGGTTGGTGGTGGTGATGGTGGTGGATGGTGGTAAGGTTGGTGGTGGTGGTGGTGATGGTGGTGATGGTGGTAGGGTGGTGGTGGTGGTGGTGCTGGTGGTGGTGATGGTGGTGATGCAGGTAAGGTTGGTGGTGGTGGTGGTGATGGTGGTGATGGTGGTGATGGTGGTAGGGGGTGGTGGTGGTGGTGGTGGTGGTGGTGGTGGTGGTGGTGGTGGTGGTGGGTGGTGGTGGTGGTAGGGGCTGGTGGTGGGTGGTGGTGGTGGTGATGGTGGTAGGGCTGGTGGTGGTGGTGGTGGTGGTGGTGGTGGTGGTGGTGGTAGGGCTGTGGTAGGGTTGGTGGTGGTGGTGGCTGGTGGTGGTGGTGGTGGTGGTGGTGGTGGTGGTGGTAGGTTGTGGTGGTGGTAGGGTCTGTGTGTGGCTGTGGGTGGTGGTGGTGGTGGTGGTGGTGGTGGTGGTAGGGTTCGTGGTGGTGGTGGTGGTGGTGGTGGTAGGGTTGGTGGTGGTGGTGGTGGTAGGGCTGGTGGTGGTAGGGTTGGTGGTGGTGGTGGTGGTAGGTTGGTGGTGGTGGTAGGGTTGGTGGTGGTGGTGGTGGTGGTGGTGGTGGTGGTGGTAGGGTTGGTGGTGGTGGTAGGGCTGGTGGTGGTGGTGGTGGTGGTGGTGGTGGTGGTGGTGGTGGTGGTGGTAGGGTGGTGGTGGTGGTGGTGGTTGGTGGTGGTGGTGGTGGTGGTGGTGGTGGTGGATGGTGGTGATGGTGGTAAGGTTGGTGGTGGTGATGGTGGTGATGGTGGTAAGGTTGGTGGTGGTGGTAGGATGGTGGTGATGGTGGTGATGGTGGTAGGGTTGGTGGTGGTGGTGGTAGGGTTGGTGGTGGTGGGTGGTGGTAGGGGTGGTGGGTGGTGGTGGTGGGTAGGGTTCGTGGTGGTGGTGGTGGTGGTGGGGTAGGGGTGGTGGTGGTGGTGGTAGGGTTGGTGGTGGTGGTGGTGGTGGTAGGGTTGGTGGTGGTGGTGGTG
Source organism: Homarus americanus (assembly GCF_018991925.1). Taxonomy (NCBI): domain Eukaryota; kingdom Metazoa; phylum Arthropoda; class Malacostraca; order Decapoda; family Nephropidae; genus Homarus; species Homarus americanus. The sequence goes on along the minus strand of NW_024745407.1, from coordinate 42,347 downwards.
AAGGGTGGTGGTGGTGGTGGTGGTAGGGTTGGTGGTGGTGGTGGTGGTGGTGGTAGGTGGTGGTGGTGGTAGGCTGGTGGTGGTGGTGGTGGTGGTGGTGGTGGTAGGGTTGGTGGTGGTGGTGGGTAGGGTTGGTGGTGGTGGTGGTGGTGGTGGTGGTGGTGGTGGTGGTGGTGGTGGTGTGGTAAGGTTGGTGGTGGTGGTGGTGGTGGTGGTGGGGTGGTAGGGTTGGTGGTGGTGGTGGTGGTGGTGGTAGGGTTGGTGGTGAGGTGGTGGTGGTGGTGGTGGTGGTGGTGGTGGTGGTAGGCTGGTGGTGGTGGTGGTGGTGGGTGGTAGGGCTGGTGGTGGCAGTGGTGGTAGGGGTGGTAGGGCTGGTGGTGGTGGTGGTGGTGGTGGTGGTGGTGGTGGTGGTAGGTGGTGGTGGTGGTGGTGGTAGGGTTGGTGGTGGTGGTAGGTTGGTGGTGGTGGTAGGGGTTGGTGGTGGTGGTGGTGATGGTGGGTGGATGTGGTGGTAGGGTGGTGGTGGTGGTGGTGGTAGGGTTGTAGATGGTGTTGGGCAGTGGTGATGGTTGTGGTAAGGATGGTGATGGTATAATGGTGATAGTGAGGTGATAGTGATGGTGGCAGGATCAAATGGTGTAAACATAGCGACCACATCTTAAAACATCTACCTAACAATTTAACATTTACTCAAAACATCTAGCAAACACAAAATGAAACACACAACTAACAGAACTAAACATTTCTTTCATAAATAAAGTAATATTTTATCATTTAATTTGAAATATCAGAGTAATAATCGCTATATAATTCAGGTATAGAGAAGGTAATTAATTCAGGTATAGGAAAGGTAATTAATTCAGGTATAGAGAAGGTAATTAATCTGTAGAGAAGGTAATTAATTCAGGTATAGAGAAGGTAATTACTCTTGTATAGAGAAGGTAATTAATTCAGGTATAGGGAAGGTAATTAATTCAGGTATAGAGAAGGTAATTAATTCAGGTATAGAGAAGGTAATTAATTCAGGTATAGGGAAGGTAATTAATTCAGGTATAGGGAAGGTAATTAATCTAGGTATAGAGAAGGTAATTAATTCAGGTATAGGGAAGGTAATTAATTCAGGTATAGGTAATTAAAACACGTATCAACATTTCATTATAATTAATCTAAATATTAATATACATAGACACGACACGACACGACACGACACGACACATGAATACGCCAGTCCTTCGTCACGTACAGTCAAACGCAGAAGAACCTAACAGTAGAGAGTACAGGTGGATCAGTACAGGTGGATCAGTACAGGTGGATCAGTACAGGTGGATCAGCAAGGTGATCAGTACAGGATCAGTACAGGTGGATCAGTGCAGGTGATCAGTACAGGTGAATCAGTACAGGTGATGAGTACAGGTGGATCAGTACAGGTGATCAGTACAGGTGGATCAGTACAGGTGATCAGTACAGGTGAAACAGTACAGTGGATCAGTACAGGTGGATCAGTACAGGTGAATCAGCAAGTGGATCAGTACAGGTGGATCAGCGTACAGGTGAATCAGTACAGGTGGATCAGTACAGGTGACTGAGTACACAGGTGGATCAGCACAGGTGAAAACAGTACAGGTGAATCAGTACAGGTGGATCAGTACAGGTGGATCAGTACAGGTGGATCAGTACAGGTGAATCAGTACAGGTGATCAGTACAGGTGGATCAGTACAGGTGAATCAGTACAAGTGGGATCACAGGTGGATCAGTACAGGTGGATCAGTACAGGTGAATCAGTACAGGTGGATCAGTACAGGTGGATCAGTACAGGTGATAGTGGATCAGTACAGGTGGAGGATCAGTACAGGTGGATCAGTACAGGTGAAACAGTACAGGTGAATCAGCACAGGTGGATCAGTACAGGTGGATCAGAAGGTGGATTATGATGGAGAACAGGATCCCTATCAGCAATAAGAAAGGGAAGACCAAGGGTGTGGCGGAGTAAGTCTTGGTAAGGGAGTGGGAAAGGGGAGTGGGGGGGTGAGGGAGGGGTGAGTGGGAGGGGGGGTGGGGTGGGGGAGAGGTGAGTGGGAGAGGGAAGTGTGGGGGGTGGAGTGGGAGGGGTGAGGGGAGAGGGAGTATGGGGTGAGTGGGAGGGGCGAGTGAGGGGGTGAGTGGGGAGAGGTGAGGGGGTGGTGAGGTGGGGGGGTGAGTGTGGGGGGTGAGGGGGGGGTGAGGAGGGGGGGGTGAGGGGAGGGGGTGAGGGAGGTGAGGGGAGGTGAGTGGGGAGAGGTGAGTGGGGAGAGGTGAGGTGGGGAGGTGGAGTGAGAGGTGAGTGGGAGAGAGGTGTGTGGGGGAGGAGGGTGCAAGAGTGAGAGGGAGGAGAGGGTGGTAGAGGGAGAGGGAAAGGAGGAGGTTAGGGTTAGGTTTGGGTTAGGTTAGGTTAGGTTTGGGTTAGGTTAGGTTAGGTTAGGTTTGGGTTAGGTTAGGTTAGGTAAGGTTAGGTTAGGTTAGGTTAGGTAAGGTTAGGTTAGGTTAGGTTTAGGTTAGGGGGGCTAATCTTCAGGTGGTCCCTAAATTCCCTCAACATCAAAAAATTATCTGTTGTATATATCCACACACACACACAGACACACACCTGACAATACGTACACCTTCACCTCCAGCCAATGTTTACATACGAGGCATTTAGTGAAGGCAGCTAATGGCGACGTATCTTTCTCTCTTCACGTATCAACTCCACCTTCCACTTTTTTCCTCTCTTCCAGCGAACACTAGCAAGATTGATGGGCGATTGACCCCTGAGTTGATAGCTAGTTTGAGTTGGCTGAAGGTGGTAGTTATGGATCGTTTGGGTAAATGCTTTTCGACGGGCCCAGTGGACAGTTGAAGTTGAGTCGATAAAAAAAAAATAACCCTGGAAAATGATGATAAAGAGGAATAGAGATAAGGACGAATGAGGGAATAAGGGAAAGATGGTTTGTTGACATGGTAGAATATACAAAAAATGTGAATAAATCTAGTGAGGGTTTTTTGTCAATAGCTGGTGCTAGTATAGACCTCTAGTTGCCGGTTCATACTCATTCCGGTTCTTTAAATGCATTGATTTATGGCCCAGGAGACATTGGTCCATATTCCATGATACGTTGATTCATGACCCAGAAGACACTGGTCCATGGCCCAGAAGATATTGGTCCACAGCTGTACCAGAGGGCATAGTGTACCGAACCATCAGTCACGATTATCCAAAGTCTTAAAGAAAAAACCCCCAGAAGATTCACTTTATATTGAGCTGAGATGTTCTGAGAAAAGGTTGTGGTTCTCAGCCTCTCAGCCTCTTCTTAGTGCTGTGAACCGGCGGCTGAGAGGAGAGAGAGAGACGCCCAGCTGTTAGACTTAATGCTGAGAGCGAGAGAGAGAGGTTCCTACATTACTGTACCACCAACACCCACCCAGCTGCGTGCTACCTGTATTACCTGGGCGTGTGATTGGTGGACGGTGTACCTGCTAATTACACACCTTTACCTGCTCAGTAAGGGGTGGTGTGGGGGAGGGGGGGGTGGGGGGGAGTTTAAGATCAGCTGATTAAGACCGTAACTATGAAGAGGGATAATAATAATAATAATAATAATAATAATAATAATAATAATAATAATAATAATAATAATAATAATAATAATAATAATAATAATAATAATAATAATAATAATAATAATAATAATAATAATATTAGCAATGTGATGGTGGTGACGGGCGGAGGTGACGCAATGTGGATGGTACGGCGGAAGTGATGCCGCAATGTGGGATGGTGACGCGGAGGTGACGCACGTGATGGTGTGACGGCGGAGGTGACGAACGTGATGGTGTGACGTATGGAGGATGCAATGTGATGGTGACGGTGGAGGTGATGCATGACAGGGACGTATGTGGAGGTGACGCAATGTGATGGTGTGACGTATGGAGGTGACGCAATGTGATGGTGTGACGGCAGAGGTGGACACAATGTGATGGTGTGACGCGGCGATGCAATGTGATGGTGTGACGGGCGGGAGGTGACGCAATGTGATGGTGTGACGTATGGAGGATGAATGTGATGGTGTGACGTATGGAGGTGACGCAAGGTTCAGGTCGTGTACGCAAGTGTCATAAAGCGTAAGGTAACGCATCTCGACACGAACGCCGCCCATCATGTTCCGAGAGGTGATGTACGCCGCCCACCCTGCCACCCACTACCACCCTCTCTTCCTCCTCCTCCTCCTTCTTCCTCTCCCTCTTCCTTCCTCCTTTTAGTTCTTCTGTTATTTTACCCATTATTCTTTTCAGTCCCTCCTTCGTATCCTATTGTTCCTCTTTCTCCTCCTCCTCTTCCTCCTCTTCCTCTTCCTCCTCTTCTTCTTCTTCCTCCTCCTCCTCCTCCTCCACCTCCTCCTCCTCCCATACACATTCTTCTCTTGTTATTGATTTCCATAATTAAATATTACCTGAGTCGCCCTTACCTGTAGGGTGTACCTGTACTCCATCTACTGCCGCCCACTGGCCCGCCCACCCTGCCACCCACTGCCTGCCCACCCCTGCCACCCACCGCCCACCCCTGCCACCCACTGCCCGCCCACCCTGTTGTCCATCGTCTGCCCACCCTGCCACCCACTGCCCGCTCCAACACCCTGCCACCCAATGCCCGCCCCACCCCTGCCACCCACTGCCCGCCCACCCTGCCACCCACTGCCCGCCCACCCTGCCACCCACTGCCCGCCCACCCTGCCACCCACTGCCCGGCCCACCCCTGCCACTCCACCGTCCGGCTCTTCCACCCCCTGCCACCCACTGCCCGCCCACCCTGCTGTCCACCGGCCCGCCCACCCCGCCACCCACTGCCTGCCCACCCCGTTACCCACTGCCCGGCTCCACCCCTGCCACCCACTGCCCGCCCACCCCGTTGTCCACTGGCTCGCCCACCTGTTGTCCACTGCCCGCTCCACCCCTGCCACCCACCGCCCGCCCACCCTGCGTCCACTGCCGCCCACCCTGCCACCCACTGCCCGCCCACCATGCCACCCACTGCCCGCCTACCACATTTCATAATTTTTCGTATGTAACTTATAAGTGTGAATGTACCTCTGTGTGTGTGTGTGTGTCTGTGTGTGTGTGTGTGTGTGTGTGTGTATTACCTATTGGCGTATATTACCTATTAGCACACCTTGACTCATGCGTATATCCAGGTGTGTTATCTTGATTTTAATGATTAGAACAGGTAGTTATAGGCGTCCGTGTGTGCGTCGCATCGCATACTTATCGTGGGGTAAAGTAGCGGTGTCGTGTGTGTAACCCGTATATACGCTGGCCTGTTGTGTATAAATACGCATGTAATTAGAGTGAATGTAGTGTTGAACGGTACAGCAACAGAAGTTATAACAGAATAAAACAGCAGGAATAACAGCAACGGGAGATAGCAATAGGAGAAGGCAACAGCAAAAAAGACCCCCCTCCCCCCACACACACAATCAGAGGTACAGCGGCCGTAACAGCAGGCGTAAACAGTAAACACAGCGAGAAGAACAGCAAGACCTAATCACTGACACAGCCGGATACAGCCGGATATAGCCGGATAACACCTGCAACTTTCTATAATCCTCAGCAAAAAATATATATACTATAACAACTTTTCAATTTGCTTAACATGTTTTTGATGGCCACAGGTGCATGGTTAACTAATTACAAATATACGCATTCACACAGGTAAGATGATACTACTATACGCATTCGTACAGGTAGGAACCATTAGGACTGCAGATTTAACCAAACCTAACTTAAATCTAACCTAACCATACCAAACTTAAACCTAACCTAACCTAACTTAAACCTAACCTAACCTAACTTAAACCTAACCTAACTTAAACCTAACCAAACCTAACTTAAACCTAACCAAACCTAACTTAAACCTAATCAAACCTAACTTAAACCTAATCAAACCTAACTTAAACCTAACCAAACCTAACTTAAACCTAATCAAACATAACTTAAACCTAACCAAACCTAACTTAAACCTAACCTAACTTAAACCTAACCTAACCTAACTCTGTGTAACCTAATATGATATGTGTATGTTAGGACCCAGGTGTTCCCAGCAGGTAAGGACAGTAATTAAGGTTGATTATGGCAACAGGTAAGATTGGTTGGACACCTTTCCTACCTGACAGCCACACAGAGACAAGGTGAGAGAGAGAGAGAGAGAGAGAGAGGAATGAAAGAGAGGGAAAGAGGGAGAGAGAGAGAAGACAGACACACAGACAAAGAAAGAAAGAAAGAGAGAGAAGAAGAGAAACAGAGTAAGACAGACAGATAAAGATTAGAGCATTAGCAGACACGAATAAGGAAAGAGTTAGACAAGAAGAGAAACAAACAGAAGAATGAAGCGAAGAACAAGAAGAAATCACATGGGTCAATAAAAGAAAGATGGTAAATATAGAAATAAGAAGACCAAAAAAAAAGATCAGAAATATAAAGTCACAACAGAAACGAATAAGGGAATAAGAAAAAGAGGAGAAGAAAAATAAGAAACAAGAGAAGAATCACAAAGTAGAAATGAATACAGTGAACAATTACCCCATCGTTAACAATAGCAGGTAATTAGACAAACAGTAACCACATCACCACAACAACAAAAGCCGTGGAATATACGACAACAATAACAACAGCAACAAAAACAGACACACACACACACACACACACACACACACACACACACACACACACAACACACACACACACACACACACAGAAAACAAAGACAATCAAATACACAGTAACAAAAACAACTCGAGTAGAATAATTTACATAAAAAACAACTCACCACAGGAGCACACAGCATCAGGCACAGCAACAAGGGGACAAGAGAAAGGTGAGGTAAGGGAGGGAGGAAGGTAGGTAAGGGGAGGGAGGAAGGTAGGTAAGGTAGGTAGGTAGGTAAGGGAGGGAAGGAAGGAGGGAGGTAGGTAAGGGGGAAGGGAGGGGGGTGTAGGTAGGGGAGGCAAGGAAGGAAGGAGGGAGGTAGGGTAGGCAAGGGAGGGAAGGAGGGGAGGTAGGTAAGGGAGGGAAGGAGGGAGGTAGGTAGGGAAGGAGGGGGTAGGTGGAGGGAGGGAAGGAGGGAAGGAGGGGGAGGTAGGTAGGGGGGAAGGAGGGAGGTAGGAGGTAAGGAGAGGTAGGAGGGAGGGAAGGAGGGGAGGGAAGGGGAGGGAGGAGGGTAGGAGGGAGGTAGGTGGAGGTAAGGGGAAGGAGGAGGTAAGGAGGCAAGGGGAGGGGAGGGAGGGGAAGGAGGGGAGGTAGGTGGGTGGAGGTGTAGGGGAGGGAGGAGGGTAGGAGGGTAGGTAGGTAGGTAAGGGGAGGGAAGGAGGGAGGTAGGTAAGGGAGGTAGGTAGGGAGGTGGGTAGGTAAGGGAGGGAAGGAAGGAAGGAGGGGGAGGTAGGCAGGTAGGGTAGGTAGGGTGGGTAAGGGAGGGAAGGAGGGAGGTAGGTAAGGGAGGAAGGAAGGAAGGAGGAGTGGGTAGGTAGGTGGGAGGGAAGGAGGGAGGTAGGTGGGTGGGGGAAGGGAGGTAGGTGAGGGGGGGAGGAAGGTAGGTAAGGTAGGGTGGGGAGGGAAGGAGGGAGGTAGGTAAGGGAGGTGGGTAGGTAGAGGTAAGGGAGGAAGGAAGGAGGAGGTAGGGAGGTGGTAGGTAGGTGGGTGGAGGGAAGGAGGGAGGTAGGAGGGAGGTGGGAGGGGGTAAGGAGGAGGGTAGGTAGGTAGGTAGGTGGAAGGAGGGAGGTAGGGAGGGAAGGGAAGGAAGGAGGGAGGTAGGTAGGGTAGGTAGGTAGGTAGGTAGGTAGGTGGGGAGGGAAGGAGGGAGGTGGGTAAGGGAGGAAGGAAGGAAGGAAGGGGAGGTGGGTAAGGTAGGTAAGGGAGGGGAGGGAAGGAGGGAGGTAGGGAGGGAAGGAAGGAAGGGAAGGAGGGAAGGAAGGAAGGAGGGAAGGAGGGAGGTAGGAGGTAGGTAGGTAGGTAGGTAGGTAGGTAGGTGGGTAAGGGAGGGAAGGAGAGGTAGGTGGGGAGGGGGAAGGAAGGAAGGAGGGAAGGAGGGAGGTAGGTAGGTAGGGTAAGGGAGGGAAGGAAGGAGGGAGGTAGGTAAGGGAAGGAAGGGAGGGAGGTAGGTAAGGGAGGGAAGGAGGGAGGTGGTAAGGGAGGAAGGAAGGAGGTAGGTAAGGTAGGTAGGTAGCCAGGTGGGTGGCCATAAGCAAAGCTAATGAATGGGCCCGAGGTTACCTGCTCGACGTCACCTGGCGATGTAAACAGAGCAGCGAGTGTGTAGGAGTCCCGCTGCCTCACACACGACCCTGACGGCTGAGTCTGACCACCCTATATTCTATAGTACCTCTCAGAGTGTTTCAGAAGGCGACCCGACCACACACTCACTCACTCACTCACTCACACACACACACACACACACACCGTCGGGAAGGTAAACTTGATCTCCCTATATCCTAATCCTTGGGTGTTGCAGAGGAGTCCTTCAATAAGCTTGCATAAGATTCCCCCCTCCTGAAGGATGTCCCTCATTTTTGCCTCTTTTTTGCGGATTCCTACCCTTCATAGATCCTATTTATAGGATGTCCAACGAGATGACTTGAGGATCCTTCCCCCCGAGCTACGTTTAGGAATTCTCTCCTTCAGGATGTGAGTGTGTAGGACCCTAGCTGCGACTCACACGCCGCTCCCAGATCGTCAGATTATGTCCTTCTTAGATGTTATCCTCAGGTGTTATATAAGACCTCTCCTATGGGCCTACATAGATCCTACAGGAACTCCTTCAGGATGCCTCACACACACGCCCCTCCCCCCCCCCTCTCAACCAGACAACCAGATCCTACCCACCATAGATCCTATCCCAAGGTGTTGTATAGGACATCACTTGCGGCCTCACATCCATACGAGGACTTGGCTTGGTTTACGATGACGCTTTACAACCTCTTGGCCAAAGGTGCTCCCGTTACTACAGCGTGTGGCCGCCCCGTTAACACTACCTCCCTTACCCCCTTCCCCTTACCTGTACCCTCCACCCTTACCTGTGCTCCCCCCACCCCAGGTTCAGTTCCAAGGTTGTCGTGCTTTGTTGGCCATTATTGACTCTTACGATCGTGGTCAAGTCTCGCCTCTTTCTGTCCTCCATCTTGTTTTGGCTGTAGAGGGTAAGCTGGTTTATTGGTCTTCTTTAAACCTTGGGAGAGTGTTCCGTTAAGCTGGTCTTCAGTTACAAGGATTAAGCTTATTTTGGTAGTCAATTTATTCATCTTTTTTTAAGCTTATAAGAAGTTGATTTATTAACCTGTAGTCCAATTTAGGGGATTCAGTTTATTTTAAGTAATAATTTTAGTAACAAACCAAAAATTAGCCCAAAATAGCCTAAAATAACCAGAAATAGCCCAAAAAGCTAAAAAAACAGCCTAAAATAGACCAAATAGCCCCAAAATAGCCCCAAAATAGCCCCAAAATAGTCCAAAATAGATAAAAATATATAAAACATAGACCCAAAAATCTATATATCCAAAATGTATTCAAAACAGCCGCGACTAAATTTTTCACAAGTAATAATGTTGGCTATTTTTTTCCTGGTTAGTATATATATATATCATTCAACGGTATTCTTATATAACTTTTCCAATTGTATGTGTGATGTAATAGTTCATTCATGGTGTGTTTTGGTCGGAAGGAATTGTTTGGTCTCAGAGTACAGGTAGATCTGAGTGTACCCTTTTCCCAGGTGATATTGGAATCCCACCCTTCTCTTCTCTTCTCTTCTCTTCTCTTCTCTTCGCCTTCTCCGTCCCTCCTCTCCTCTTTTCTTCTCTTCTCCCCCTTCTCCCTCCTCTCCTCTCCCCTCCCCTCCTCGCTCCTTTACTCACCTCTTCTTCTCCCCACCTCAACTCCCCTTTCTCCTCTCCTCTCCTCTAATCCCCCGTCCCCTCCCCTTCCCTCCACTCCTCTCCTCTCCCTTACTCTCCTCCTCTCCCCCCTCCCCCTCCTCCTTCTCTCCCCCCTTCACCCCCCAACCTCCCCAAGTCCGGTTTTTTTTAGGGATATTTTACGAAATTTCAATAAGGCTTTTGTTGTTGGTCCGTCAGTGGGTGATTACCGACCAAGTACAGGTGATTTCTCTCCACAGGTGAGCACTTACCTACCTCGCTCCTCCTCCTCCTCCTCCTCCTCCTCCTCCTCCTCCTACATTCATCCTGGTGAGATTTTTTTTCTGTGGTCTTAAAATCCAGAGAATAATTTTTTTTAATCGAAAGAAAATTTGTGATAAAATTCGAAGAGGAATTATTTTTCTAATCCAACGGAAGTTTTTTTTTTTTGGTGATGTTAAATACCAAGAGAAAATTTATCTAGGAATTCAACATGAATATATGTTTTAAATTTATTAGAGAATTTATTCATATTATACCAAATAGGATTTTATTTACAAAATACATAGTAATATTTTGTTCATATACTATAAAGGTAGATATTTCCTTTGAGTTAAATGTAAATATTTATTATTATTATTATTATTATTATTATTATTCAACTTAACACCGTCAATCTTCCTGTCTGTCTGTCTGTCTGTCTGTCTGTCTGTCTACTATTCCTTTACCCCCCCACACCCCAATCAACCCCCACCACCTTTACCCCACCCCCCTCCATCCTACCCCCCTCCATCCTACCTCCCTCTCCCACTCAACCCCTACCTACCCTCACCATCTCCCTCCCTTCTCCACCACTCCCCTCCCTCTTCCGTCTCTGCAGACTCCTCCTCCTCCTCCCCCAACACACCGTCTTTCGTGACCGACCAAGAAATGATTTAAAAAACATAAACAATGCGAACAAAAATAAAAAAATATATATATATCGAAAATATTTGTGGTAACGGAGAGGAGGAGGAGGAGGAGGAGGAGGAGGAGGAGGAGGAGAGGAGGAGGAGGGAGGAGGAGGAGGAGGAGGAGGAGGAGGGAGGAGGGAGGAGGAGGAGGAGGAGGAGGAGGGGGAAGAGGAGGAGGAGGGGGAAGAGGAGGAGGAGGGGGAGGAGGAAAGAACAAAAATAAGAACAGAAAAAAGGATAAGAACAAAAACAGGAAACACAAGAACAACAACAAAGACACCAAGAACGAACAAGAACAAACAAGAACAAGAGAGGAGAATAACATAATATATCAGTATCTTCTATAACTCAGCGCCCCGGGGTGATGGTCCAGACTCGTGTTGATAAAATGCCGTGAAAGTTTAGCGATAATTAAGGTGAGGCAAGACGAACACCTGACGAGTCTGACTGGTTTGACCAATGGTGAAGGAAAGTGGACGAAGAGATGAGGAATAATGAACCAATGAGAGACGAGTGTGTGTGTTATTGGTCCGGCCCACTGCTGGTACTGAACACCTGAACTATACACCTGTACTGTACACCTGATCTATACACCTGTACTCTACACCTGTGATATGCACCTTATACAAATGTTCAGATGCATATATACAAACATTCACAAACACAGAGACACATAGACGGATAAACAAACACACGGACAAATGGACGTCAGAAGGAACAGGTGTAAATAAATAAATAGATGTAAATAAAGAGATGAATATGAGAGACGAGTGTGTGTGTGTTATTGGTCCGGCCCACTGCTGGTACTGTACACCTGAACTATACACCTGTACTGTACACGTGATCTATACACCTGTACTCTACACCTGTGATATGCACCTTATACAAATGTTCAGATGCATATATACAAACATTCACAAACACAGAGACACATAGACGGATAAACAAACACACGGACAAATGGACGTCAGAAGGAACACGTGTAAATAAATAAATAGATGTAAATAAAGAGATGAATATGTGTAGAGAGAGAGAGATGATAACTTGACCTGTTGTTGTTTATTGTGACTTGAAGAGAGGGAGGGAGAGAGGGAGGGAGGGGGAGGGAGGAGGGAGGGAGGGAGGGAGGGAGGGGAGGAGGGGGAGGGAGAGAGGGAGGGAGAGAGGGAGGGAGGAGGGAGAGGGAGGGAGAGAGAGGGAGGGAGGGAGAGGGGAGGGAGGAGGAGGGAGGGAGAGGGAGGGAGGAGAGGGAGGGAGGAGGAAGAGAGGGAGGGGAGGGAGGGGGGAGGGAGAGAGGGAGGAGGGAGGAGAGGGAGGGAGGGAGGGAGGGGGAGGGAGGGAGGGAGGAAGAGAGGGGGAGGAGGGAGGGAGGGGGGAGGGGAGGGGAGGGAGGGAGGGGGAGGGAGGGAGGGAGGAGGAGGGAGGGAGGGAGGGGAGGGGAGGGAGGAGAGGGAGGGAGGGAGAGGAGGGGGGAGGGAGGGAGGAGGGAGGGAGGGAGGAGGGAGGGAGGAGAGGGAGGGAGGAGAGGGGAGAGGAGAGGGAGAGGGAGGGAGGGGAGGGAGGGAGGAGAGGGAGGGAGGGAGGGAGGGAGGGAGGGAGGAGGAGAGGGGAGAGGGAGGGAGGGAGGGAGGGAGGGGAGGGAGGGAGGGGAGGGAGGGGAGGGAAGAGAGGGAGAGAGGGAGGGGGGAGGGAGGGGAGGGAGGAGGAGGAGGAGGGAGAGAGGGAGGGAGAGAGGAGGGAGGGAGGGAGGGAGGGAGGGAGGGAGGGAGGGAGGGAGGGAGGAGGGAGGGAGAGAGGGGAGGGAGAGAGGGAGGAGAGGGAGGGAGAGGGAGGAGGGAGGAGAGGAGGAGGAGGGAGGAGAGGGGAGGGAGGGAGGAGAGAGGGGAGGAGGAGGAGGGAGGGAGGGAGGGGAGAGAGGGAGAGAGAGGGAGAGAGGGGAGAGAGAGAGAGAGGAGGGAGGGGAGGAAGAGAGGAGGGAGGGAGGAGGGAGGGAGGGAGGGAGGGAGGGAGGGAGGGGAGGGGAGAGAGGGAGGGAGGGAGAGAGGAGGGGAGAGGGAGGGGAGAGGGAGGGAGGGAGGGAGGGAGGGAGGGAGGGAGGGAGGGGAGGGGAGGGAGGGAGGGAGGGAGGGAGGGAGGGAGGGGAGGGGAGAGAGGGAGGGAGAGAGGAGGGAGAGGGAGGGAGGGAGGGGAGGGAGGGAGGGGGGGGGAGGGAGGAGGGAGGAGGGAGGGAGGGAGGGAGGGAGGGGGGGGGAGGGGAGGGAGGGAGGGGAGGGAGGGAGGGAGGGAGGGAGGGAGGGAGGAGAGGGAGGGAGGAGGGGGGAGGAGGGAGGGAGAGAGGGAGGAGGGAGGGAGGGAGGGAGGGAGAGGAGGGAGAGAGGGAGGGAGAGGGAGGGAGGAGGGAGGGAGGGAGGGAGGGAGGGAGGGAGGGAGGGAGGAGGGGAGAGAGGGAGGGAGAGAGGGAGGAGGGGAGGGAGAGAGGGAGGGAGGGAGGGAGGGAGGGAGGGAGGAGGGGAGGAGGGAGGGAGAGAGAAGGAAGGTAAGTAAGGAGGGAGGGAGAAGGAAGGTAAGGGGAGGGAGGGAGGGAGGAAGGGAGGGAGGGATGGAGGGAGGGAGGGAGGAAGGAAGGAAGGAGGGAAGGAGGGAGGGAGGGAGGGAGAGAGGGAGGGAGAATGAAGGTGCAAGGGAGGAGGGGAGAGAGAAGGAAGGTAAGTAAGGGAGGAGGGAGAAGGGGAAGTAGGGGAGGGAGGAGGGAGGAGGAAGGAGGAGGGAGGAGGAGGAAGGGGAGGAGGGAGGAAGGGAGGGAGGATGGAGGGAGGAGGGAGGGAGGGAGGATGGAAGGGAGGAGGAGGGAGGGAGGGAGGACCTCGCCACACCTTGAAGGTCACTAATTGTCCTCCACTCAGCGTTAGCAAGAATCTCCTCTTCCTCCTCCTCCTCCCTCTTTTCTCCCTCTTCCTCCTCCTCCTTCTTTCGTCCTTCCTCCTCCTCCTATTCTTCCTAATTCTTGTGTTTCTCATACCTCCTCTCCCCCACCCTCCCTCATCCCCACCACTCCACCATTCTGCCGTAAGCGCGCGTGGTGTGTGTGTGTGTCATCCCTAAGTTGACCCAGGTGGCTTATTGACACGTGAGTGAGTCTCCGCCCTCCTTCCCCTCCCCACTCCCTTCCTCCCCACTGCTCCCTTCTCCCCCCACATGCCCCTCCCTACCCTCCCCCACTCTCCCCACTCTCAGCAACCTCTTCTCTGGCGTAGTCTCACACATTTCCGCCTCTAACATTGCAATTTTACTTCAGTTTATCGTACAATTTAGTGGTATTTGTATGTTCTCGCTAATTTCCACTTCTAATACTCCAACTTACATCAATCTATCGCACATTCCTCGTCTTATCGCAACTTACATCAATCTATCGCAACTTACATCAATCTATCGCAACTTACATCAATCTATCGCACATTTCCGCCGGTATAGGTTTGAAGACCATGTGTTCAGGTGTACCAAAGACTCCCACACACCTCCACTAGGCCCCATTAACAGGTAACCTTGAGGTACCTGTACACCTCACGCCGCTCTACAACTAATTACACCCACCCTCCCACCCCCCACACTCCCTTCCCACCCCCTCACATCCCCTTCCCACCCCCCTTCCCTCTCATACCCCCACCCCGACCCCTACACCTGGTGGCCTTGTGTCTCTTGCTAGTGGTGTCTGAGTGTGTGTGTGTATGTGTGTATGTGTATACGTTTTTATACATACACACACACACACACACATGCCACTTTAAACTGTTGTGTGTGTTTTGACTGACTGACTGACTGACTGACTGACTGACTAAGTGTATTGAATGTTATAAATATGTTAGGTTAAGTTAGGTTAATTTTATGTTGTTTTAAGTGTTAATTTTTTCTCCTCATCTTTCTTCTCTTCTTCCTCCCCCCATAAGCCTCTTCCTTCTCTTCTCCTCTTCCTCAATTCCAACTTCTACCTCCCTTCTTCTTTTCCTCCCTTACCCTCTTCCTCATCCCTTCCTTCCCTTCCCTATTCCTTGACCCTCCCGCATTCCTCATTTCTGTGTTCTCCTCCACCACCCACTGTTCCTCCTCCATTCATCCCACTCCCCACCTCACTATTCTCACCCCCCCACCAACCATCCCACCCACCCATCCCAACATCCTCCCCCATCCCCCCACCAATATAAACATCTCCCGTACACGTTCAGAACACGTCGTAAACTCTCTCCACTACTGTACACGTCAGTATAACAAACAAGTACTTACAATTTTAAACAAGAATAAAATTGAGAATGTAATGGACCCCTGTCTCATCAACAGAACATATTATATAAATGGGTCAATACATCTGATATTATATTCAGATTCACCACCCTGTAACTTTCCACTGTCTATGAGTAAGACATGAGACGGACACGTGAGCGGGCAACTTACCCAAGAGGGCGAGACCCATAGCTCAGCATTTCTGTAAGCACGCACTGCGATGCCCTTAAGCTTCAGTAGCTCACCTCAACTCATATCGTAAGGACGTGACCTAACGTTTATTATACATAAACGCCGTCCCCTTCTCATTCACTCCTAGACAGTGAGACTTACGGTTGATATACACTCAGGAATTATATATACAACCTTTTATAATAAAACAAAGGAACTACCGTTTGGGTTTCGTTACTTAAAACCCAAATATAAATATATGTGAACGGACTGGTTAATTGCACAAGCAGCCGATTCAAGAAGATAAATACGAGTTTTAAATAGAAATTAAAAACACGACTTGATTTTATGAGGGGGAATTTTAATCGTCATTGATAATAAGAGTAAGGAGAATAAGAAGAAAAGGAAGAAGAGGAAGGTAAGCAGAGGAAGTGTTGAGAAGGAAGTGTAGAAGAGATATATAAAGATAAACTAATAACAAAAATAATAAAAACAAAAAAATATGAATAATTTTTTAAGCCCGCGTAAATCATGTTCCAATATTATTTTCTCTGACCGTGTAATAAAACTTTAAAAAATAGCGTCGTAATCTTTAAAAAAAACCTCTCATCTCACACTAAACGAATACCCCCACGAGATAATTAAGATAATCCAAATTAGCACAGTTTAGTTAGTTATATTTTGAGGATAAGTTTAGGTAGAAACAAATCGTGATGTTATTTTGTTTTCGAAGTTCTTGTGAGTTCTGAGTGATGGTGAGGTTTGTTGTCCTGTGACGTCATAAGAGTTGCCTTTAGGAGGATGTGATTGGTGGCTTTATCTTCAGTGCCTATTACGTCATGGGTCCTGATTGCAATGAGTCCTAACCTAACGATTAGTAGGTGGGTGAGGGCGGGGTGGGTGGGGAGGGCGGGGTGGGTGTGGGAGGGCGGGGTGGGTGTGGGGGGCGGGGTGGGTGTGGAGGGCGGTGTGGGTGTGGAGGGCGGGGTGGGAGGGCGTAGGCGGCGGGGGTGGGCGGCTGGCTATTATAAAGGCTGCCACTTGATGTTTCACGTCATCAGTATCTCTTGTGTGACTGTGTGAGTATCTGTCTCCTGTACACCCACACTACACCTACTGTGTACACATGTGCGTCTCTGTACACCTCCACTACACTCTTCCCAATCCCTTCCCTAACTCCCCCAATCCTTCCCTAACTCCCCTAATCCTCTCAATCCCCATTCTTCTTCTTCGTCGTCCCTTTTTAATTTCTTCCATCTCTTATTATTCATTTCCTTCTTATTTTCTTCTCATCTTCCTTCTTTTTCTCTTCTTCTTTATTTTGCTTTTATTCTATATACTTTCATTTTGCTTCTTCTTCTCTCTGTTATCTCAACTGGCGACTCCAACAGATGTCCTCCCCTCCTCCCCCTCCCTCCCTCCTTCCCTCCCTCCAGGTCACAGGTAAGTGTGCTTTACCTGCCCCCTCCCCCTCCCTCCCCCTCCCCCTCCCTCCCCTCCCCCCTCCCTCCTTATTGTGACAGGTAAGGTGTGTTTACCTGCCCTCCCTCCTCCCCCTCCCTCCCCTCCTCCTCCCTTATTGTGACAGGTAAGTGTGTGTTTACCTGCCCTCCTCCCTCCCCTCCCCCCTCCCCCCCCCTCCCTCCCCTCCCTCCCTATTGTGACAGGTAAGTGTGTGTTTACCTGCCCCCCCCCTCCCCTAACACTTGAACCCTATATACCTTTGAGGAGGACCTACTCTCTATACCTCCTCCCTCACCACTCAAGGAAGACCTCACGTGTTGTATGAGTGATGAGAAAGAGTACTGGCACTGATCATGAAGGCGACAACAAACAACAACAACAACAACAACAACAACAAACAACAACAACAATAATAACAACACAACAACAACAACAACAACAACAACAACTACAAACTACAACTACAACAACAACAACAACAACAATAACAACTACAACAACAACAACAACAACAACAACAACTACAACTACAACAACAACTACAACTACAACTACACAACAACAACAACAACAACAACAACAATAACAATAACAACAATAACAACAACAACAACAACAACAATAACAACAACAACAACAACAATAACAACAACAATAACAACAACTTTCACCAACAATACACACACACACAACACACACACACACACACACACACACACACACACACACACACACACACACACTTTCTTCTCATCTCCACGTAAAGAGAAAGTCCAATGGTAACTTTCACCCTCTGACATTTTTTAGCTTGACTGTCGTGGTGTTTGAGGAACAGGGCCTTTAATTTCACACGCCCACACGCGCCCGCGCTAGTGTGTGTGTGTGGGCGTGTATTGTGTGTGTGTGTGTGTGGGCGTGTATTGTGTGTGTGTGTGTGTGTGTGTGTGTGAAGAATAACACAGAGACTCGGTCGGTTATACTCCGAGGTGTAATTTGACCTGGGATAAGTGACAGGTGGGGGGAGGGGCGTATGTATGTATGTATGTATGTATGTGTGTATGTATGTATGTATGTATGTATGTGTGTATGTATGTATGTATGTATGTATATGTGTGTGTGTGTGTATGTATGTATGTATGTATGTATGTATGTATATGTGTGTGTGTATGTATGTATGTATGTATGTATATGTGTGTGTGTTTATGTATGTATGTTTATCCAGAATAGATAAAAAAAAGTTAATTTCTAGAGAATAATTCAGGGGGGTGAGAGACATACAGTACACAATCATTCCCCCCACCACCACTCCCCCTCCCCCCTCCCTCACCCCCCTTGAGCTTAGTGTTTATTTACAACTGTTATTTTTTTCTCCTGTTCAGGTACTTTTAATTACACTCGGGAACGGGCTTGTCTTGGTGGCTAATGACGAGTAATATCGCTAATGGTGTGGTTCTGTTGTTAGATGTGTGTGACCAATCAGAGAACAGAAATGAGATTTGACAAATTACTCTTTAACACATATAAGCTTGACGGGGGGGGAGGAGGAGGGAGGGGGAGGAGGAGGGGAGGGGAGGAGGAGGGAGGGGGGAGGAGGAGGAGGGGGGGAGGAGGAGGGGGGAGGAAGAGGGGGGAGGAGGGGAGGAGGTAATTTTTTTTATTATTATTATTCTGTAAGCAAATTTAAAACCACATTGGCATAATTACTTAAATATTTATTTAAATATTTTGCATAGTCTTATAGGTTTTAATATCTTTTTAACCATATTAATTAGTGGGGGTTTTTTATATATTATTTCCCTAAATCTACTGGTTTTTTTTTTACATGGCTTTATAAGCTAGGGTTAGGTTAGGTTAGGTTAGGTTAGGTGGAAGTGTGTGGTATTAGTAATAGGGAACATTTGAGGGACTACTGCATTACCATCCACCCCCACCCCCCCGTGACCTGGATATTCTCGAGCACACATTTCTTCTTGTGAAATATATTCTCTATATTATGAAGAAATTGAGGAAAAACTATAGAATGGATATATTTTTACTGAAAGACATTACTGAAACCATGAGGGGTAAATCAGGGGAAATATAGACCAATGAGAGCCTTCCTCGGTGATGACTATGAAGATATAGACCAATCAACACATTTTAGGGTCGTGGTTTTATGTAATGACGTCATGTATGTCGACCAATGAGAGAATAGCATGAATATGACGTAATGCTTATTAGCCAATCACAGTGTTCTGTTGCATAATTACAGAGAGAGAGAGAGAGAGAGAGAGAGAGAGAGAGCAGGAAGAGGGCAAAGGGTGTGAGACCGAAACAGTGTGTGTGTGTGTGTGTGTGTGTGTGTGTGTGTGTGTGTGCCCGTGTGTGTGTGTGCGTGTAGGATCTTAGGATGACCAACACCTTCCCTCACAGCATCTCCCTCCCTCTCTTCCCCTCCCTTTCCTTATGCCTCTTTCTCTCTCCTCTTCCTCTCCCTCTTCCCCTTTCTTTATCCCTCTTCCTCAACCACTCCACCTCCCCATTCCTTCCCCACTCCACCCACCAATTCTGCCCAACCCCCATTTCTCCACCCCCAACCTCCCCACCTTACCTCACACACACACACATCTATAAATTAATACACATATCCATTTATACATACATACATACACTCGAAACACCACTTATACATCTACAAACCCAACCACGTATATATATATAAAACACGTATATACAATATATCCTATGTATACACGCAAGAAAGTATTATTATTACTAAATATATAAAATAAACTAAAATAAACCACATTTAAGCGTCTTGGTCATCATGAACTGGCCAGAGTGAGTTGATTACCGGGGTTCATATGTAAAGAATAGGTGGGTGGATCCGAGCTGACACGATCCTCCTGACTCCGGCGGCACCCACAGTGTTGGAATCGTGACTAGAGAATCTGATCCCATTTCACTTATCGTCTGTGAGCTTCTCTTGTTGGTTCTTATGCTATTGTGGTCGTATTTGTGTCTGTCTCTTATAGTTTATCGCCTCTTGGGTCTTGTTCTCGACTTTGTTGTGATTTTTGGAGTTTAGTTTAGTTTTATTTTGTGGTTATTTTTATTACGTAGATATTGTTTGAACATTTTTTCTTGTCTATCTATCTATCTATCTATCTATCTATCTATCTATCTATTTTTAAGGCATCAATAATAATAAAAATAATTATTTATTATAAAAAATCGTGAATAGCAATGACGAATTTTTTACATTTTTTTTTATTATTAAAAAATAATAATTGAGAAAAAATTACAACGTATTCATAAACAGTTACTTGTAATAGACTGTAGTATATTGCTAACGAGGCTCCCTGACAGCTGAACCACCTCATTACAAGTAGTTTTAGGTCATTAGTAATTGACTCTTCGTGCCATGAACAACAGGGTAGTTTCAGGTCATGAGGTAATTAATCACCATTGACCTTAATTACCTGTCTGGAAAATGTTAGCAGATATGTAAATTTGGGCTGTGATTAATTTGCATATCATTAAATGGCTCTAAGTCTGCCACACCATTAACACAGTCTGCCACACCATTAACACAGTCTGCCACACCATTAACACAGTCTGCCACACCATTAACACAGTCTGCCACACCATTAACACAGTCTGCCACACCATTAACACAGGCCTGCCACACCATTAACACAACCTGCCACACCATTAACACAGCTGCCATTAACACACACCATTAACACAGTCTGCACACTGCCACACCATTAACACAGTCTGCCACACCATTAACACAGTCTGCCACACCACTAACACAGTCTGCCACACCATTAACACAGTCCGCACAGTCTGCCACACCATTAACACAGTCTGCCACACCATTAACACAGTCTGCCACACCATTAACACAGTCTGCCACACCATTAACACAGTCCGCCACACCACTAACACAGTCTGACACACCACTAACACAGTCTGCCACACCACACACAGTCTGCCACACCATTAACACAGTCTGCAACACAGTCCGCCACACCATTAACACAGTGCACCCCACCATTAACACACAACACAGTCTGCCACACCATTAACACAGTAACACAGTCTAACACAGTCTGCCACACCACTAACACAGTCTGCACAGTCTGCCACACCACTAACACAGTCTGCCACACCACACAGTCTGCCACACCACAACACAGTCTGCCACACCATTAACACAGTCCACACCACTAACACAGTCCACACCACTAACACAGTCTGCCACACCATTAACACAGTCGCCACACCATTAACACAATCTGCCACACCATTAACACAGCCTGCACACCATTAACACAGCCCGCCACACCATTAACACAGTCTGCCACACCACAACACAGTCTCTTAACACAGTCTGCCACACCACACACCACACAGCCCGCCACACCATTAACACAGTCTGCCACACCATTAACACAGTCTGCCACACCATTAACACAGTCCGCCACACCACTAACACAGTCTGACACACCACTAACACAGTCTGCCACACCACTAACACAGTCTAACCACACACAATCTGCCACACCATTAACACAGCCTGCCACACCATTAACACAGCCCGCCACACCACACACAGCCCGCCACACCACACACAGCCCGCCACACCATTAACACAGCCACACCATTAACACAGCACACCATTTCCTGCCACACCACACCAACCATTACAGCCCGCCACACCACAACACAGTCTGCCACACCATTAACACAGCCCGCCACACCATTAACACAGCCACACCCAGCTACCACACCATTAACACAGCCACACCATTAACACAGTCTACCACACCATTAACACAGTCTACCACACCACTAACACAGTCTGCCACACCACTAACACAGTACCACACCATTAACACAGCCCGCCACACCATTAACACAGTCTGCCACACCATTAACACAGCCCGCCACACCATTAACACAGCTACAGCCACACCATTTGCCACACCATTAACACAGGCCAACACACCACACACAGTCTACCACACCATTAACACAGCCACACCATTAACACAGCCCGCCACACCATTAACACAGTCTACCACACCATTAACACAGTCTGCCACACATAACAACAAACGCCTGATAGTTCCTCGTGTTACCGTGAGTGGCGCTGTAGTTATAGACGAAAAATCTTAAAAGGTCGTAAGTCTAAATTTACTCGTAACTTATGATAAAAAAAAACCCGCATCTGATTGGCTAGTTACGATATAGGTAGATTGCGGATAAAAATCTGCCAACAGTTGGGGGTGTGTGGCCAGTTGGGGTGTGGTTAATTGGTGGGGCCAGTTGGTGAGTGTGGCCCTTTAATACACAGTTGGGGGTGGTTAATTGGCAGGGCCAGTTGGTGAGTGTGCCAGTTGGGGGTGTGGTTAATTGCAGGGCCAGTTGGTGGAGTGTGGGGCAGGGGTGTGGTTAATTGGTAGGGTTGTTGGTGGAGGTGGCAGTTGGGGTGTTAGGGAGTGTGGCTAGGTGAGGAGTGTGGCTAGGTGAGGGAGTGCTAGGTGAGGGAGGTAGTGTGAGGGAGTGTGGTGGGGAGTGAGAGGTTAGGTGAGGGAGTGTGGCTAGGTGAGGGAGGAGTTGTGGCTAGGTAGGGAGTGGCTAGGTGGCTAGGTGAGGAAGGTGTTAGGGAAGTGTGGCTGGGAGTTGGGGAAGTGTGGCTAGGTGAGGGAGTGTGTGGCTAGGTGAGGAGTGGAGGTGTGGCTAGGTGAGGGAGTGTGGGAAGTGTGGCTAGTTAGTGGCTAGGTGGCTGAGGGTGTGGCTAGGTGAGGGAGTGTGGCTAGGTGTAGGTGAGGAGTGTGGCTAGGTGAGGAGGTGAGGAGTGTGGCTAGGTGGGAGGTGGAGGTGGCGTGAGGGAGGTGGCCAAATTGTGCCTCGCCAACCGGAACATTGATCAATTTTATGCAGTTCCTTCAGTCATTCTCCCAGCGGCCAGGAACCCGGGGGGGGAGGAGGGAGGGAGGGAGGGAGGGCAGGGAGGGAGGAATAAGGAAGGAGAGGAATGAGTGTGAAAAAGGGAGTATAGGAGAGAGAAGTATGGGAGGGAGGGAAGGAAGGTGCGTGGGAAGAAGGACAAGAGGGAAGGAGTGAGTGTTAGGGTGTGCTATGGTGTGTTTGGGTGTGTTAGGGTGTGTTAAGGTATGTTAAGGTGTGTGTGGTTGTGTGATAGGGTACGTTACTGTACTCACACACACACACACACCCACACCCTAAATAAAACATTAACTTGACATATTTCATCTTATGCAAATTACCTGTTGCGAGTGGGGGGAGAAAATTGAACACACAGATAAAGCGACTCATTCAACCACGTCAATCCATCCGAGCAACTCATTCAACCACGTCAATCCATCCGAGCAACTCATTCAACCACGTCAATCCATCCGAGCAACTCATTCAACCACGTCAATCCATCCGAGCAACTCATTCAACCACGTCAATCCATCCGAGCAACTCATTCAACCACGTCAATCCATCCGAGCAACTCATTCAACCACGTCAATCCATCTGAGCAACCATTCAACCACGTCAAATCCAAATCCATATCCAACCACGTCAATCCATCCATTCAACCACGTCAATCCATCCGAGCAACTCATTCAACCACGTCAATCCATCCGAGCAACTCATTCAACCACGTCAATCCATCGCAAATTCAACCACGTCAATCCATCCGAGCAACTCATTCAACCACGTCAATCCATCTGAGCAACTCATCAACCACGTCAATCCATCCTAACAACTCATTCAACCACGTCAATCCATCCGAGCAACTCATTCAACCACGTCAATCCATCCGAGCAACTCATTCAACCACGCCAATCCATCCGGAACAACTCATTCAACCACGTCAATCCATCTGAGCAACTCATTCAACCACGTCAATCCATCCGAACAACTCATTCAACCACGTCAATCCATCTGAGCAACTCATCAACCACGTCAATCCATCCGAGCAAACTCATTCAACCACGTCAATCCATCCGAACAACTCATTCAACCACGTCAATCCATCTCAATTCAACCACGTCAATCCATCTGAGCAACTCCATCCAACCACGTCAATCCATCCGGAACAACTCATTCAACCACGTCAATCCATCTGAGCAACTCATTCAACCACGTCAATCCATCTGAGCAACTCATTGAACCACGTCAATCCATCCGAGCAACTCATTCAACCACGTCAATCCATCCGAGCAACTCATTCAACCACGTCAGTCCATCCGAACAACTCATTCAACCACGTCAGTCCATCCGAACAACTCATTCAACCACGTCAATCCATCTGAGCAACTCATTCAACCACGTCAATCCATCCGAGCAACTCATTCAACCACGTCAATCCATCCGAGCAACTCATTCAACCTTCGCTGTCACGCCTATCAAACTGAGAATGTAAATCTATCTCTTTACACCTGTTCCTAATATCATTCTTAACACCTGGAGTGATTAGAATGATACCTGGTGTTCATAATGATCATTCTTAACACCTGAAGTGATTAGAATGATACCTGGTGTTCATAATGATCATTCTTAACACCTGGAGCAGCTAGAATGATAACTATGTCATCATTCTACCTTCATGGATGATCATTCACCGCCTCACATGAGATAACGAACCCAAGTCCATTAAATCATCACTCTAGTATGATAACTACTCGACCACCGCACCCGCCTTGATGTAATAATTTTTCAAAGGTTCCTACGATAATTTTTTTTACCTGTTGTCAAGATAAAAAAAATCGTATATACTCTATTGTTATTAATGTTATTTTTATTATCACTATTATTGCTGTTATTATTTTTAGTAGTAGTGTTATTGTTATGATTGTTATTATTATTATTATCACTATTATTGCTATTGTCATTATTATTTTATTATTATTATATTATTATTATTATTATTATTATTATTATTATTTACGTAACCAATTTGTACTGACTCAGTTCATAATCAGATTCATAAACTGTATTTAGAAACTAAGTATAATTACAGATGTAGTTATAGAGGTTATAGGTACAGTAATTACCATATCATGACTATAATTACCACATTACAGGTACAGGTATAAATTGCAGGCAAGTCATGCAAGATTACCTGAATAAGTCTACGGAATTTCAACACCACAGTTTATTCATCGTGCCAGGGAAGGCAGAAAGCGAGCGAGCGTTCGTCTGGCGTAAACAACGACCAACACTGAGAGCGTAGACAGGTGTGTTAGACAGGTGTGTGTGGTATGGAGGTTTGAGCAGGTGTAGTGAGAGGTTAGGTTAGGTTAGGTTGGATGGGGAGGTGGGTGAGGGATTGGTGGGAGGGAGGTGGTGGGTGGTGGTGGGGTGATGGTGGGGTGATGGTGGGGGTGATGGAGAAAGGGGTAATGAGGAGGTAATGGGGGTAGGGAGTAATGGGGATGGGAAGTGATGGGGAAGAGATTGATTGGGCATGATGGAGTGTGAGGGGGGTGATGGGGAGGGGGGGAGGGGGGGTGATGGGAGGGGGTGATGGGGAGTGATTGGGAGGGAGGTGATGGGGAAGAAGGGGTGATGGGGATGGGAAGTGATGGGAAGAGGTTGATTGTGAGGCATGATGGAGTGTGATGGAGTGTGATGGGGAGGGAGTGATGGGGAAGAGGGTAATGGGAGGGGGAGATGGGAAGAGGATGATGGGGAGTGATGGGAGGAGGTGATGGGGACGGGGGTGATGGGGCTGGTGTTGTGAGGAGCTGGAGAGGCCAAGGAAGCTTTAACCTGTAGTTGGTAATTAACAGGTGAAGCACAGGTGATGTCTGGTGTTACCTGTCGAGAAGAGAGAGAGAGAGAGAGAGAGAGAGAGAGAGAGATATATATATATATATATATATATATATATATATATATATATATATATATATATATATATATATATATATATATATATATATATAAGATAAGGAAAATGATGCAAGGTAAAGACGCACACACACACACGCGCACACACACACACACACACACACACACACACACACACACACACACACACACACACACACACACACACACACACACACACACACACACACTCTAGGTCAACCTGTTTTTACTGACTACACACCAACACAGTATCGAATTGATCAGTATTTCACCTCTAGAGACATTATCTCTCTCTCTCTCTCTCACCTAGGTAGCCATATCTCGCTATCTCTCCCGATAACGCTGGGGAGATGACAGCTATCCCTACGATAACACCTTGTTTACGGCACATATCTCACACACACTGTAAACAGGTGCCAATGTAGACAACGATGATGATGATGTCTGAGATGACCCAAGCCTTTGTTTACATTGGTGGGGTCCCGTGTTCCTGTGAATTTATCCTCGATTCTGATCACGTGGATTTTAGCAGGATTTTTTTTCTTCAGTTTCACTTGTTTTATTTTTATTTTTATTCGTTTGTATTTATTATTATTATTATTATTATTATTATTATTATTATTATTATTATTATTATTATTTCTACATCAACCAGGACTATCGACGCGTATAAAACAATTCTCAATATAAACATTATTTTCACTAACACACACCAGTCGTTCTGGCGGTAGTATCAGAAAATCATTATTGTTTATCGTAGTATTAACAAGACGCTCTATAAGCTTATCTCGGTATTAGATAAGAAATAAAGTTGATATATGCAGCCAGGTATTACTGTTCTCAGGTGTGTTGTGGTCTTAATGGTGTGTGGGGGAGTTGGGAGGTGATGGTGAGAGGGGGTGGTTATGATGGTAGGGTGGTATGAGGAATGGTGGTAGTGTGGATGGTGGTAATGGTTAGGTAGTGGTGGTAGTAATGATAGTGGATGATGATGATGATGATAATAATAAATAAATAAAACAATACAATATAATCCTTCTTCATTGTCACCTCACCTAACCTAACCTAACCTAATTCTAAAACTAAACCCCCTCCCCTAAAAAAATCATTTAACCAGTAATAAGACAGTCACCCCTTCAAGTACGCAACAGAATGAAAGAAAACGAGAAACACTAATCACTTTCACACACACACACACACACACACACCGATTACAATACCCTCTCCCCATCTGTCAAAGACTCCAAACCTCTTGATTCTTGATTCTAAATAATGTTGTTGTTTTTTTTGTATTCCTGTTTAACTTTTGTAGTCACTGTACCTGACATTATATTATGTATCTATATATCTCCTTGTATCTGTATTTATACCTGAATTATACCTGTAATTTACCTGTATCGAGACAAAACCCCAGAGGACCCAACCCAACCCAACACAACCCAACCCAACCCAACCCCAACCAAACCCAACACAACCCAACCCAACCCAACCCAACACAACCCAACCCAACCCAACCCAACACAACCCAACCCAACCCAACCCAAACCCAACCAAACCCAACACAACCCAACCCAACCCAACCCAACCCAACCCAACCCAACCCAACCCAACCCAACCCAACCCAACACAACAACCCAACCCAACCCAACCCAACACAACCCAACCCAACCCAACCCAACCCAACAACCCAACCTAACCCAACCCAACCCAACCCAACCCAACACAACCCAACCCAACCCAACCCAACACAACCCAACCCAACCCAACCCAACCCAACCAAACCCAACACAACCCAACCCAACCCAACCAAACCCAACAACACAACCCAACACAACCCAAAACAACCCAACCCAACACAACCTAACCTAACCCAACACAACCCAACCCAACCCAACCCAACCAAACCAACACAACCCAACCCAACCCAACCCAACACAACCCAACCCAAACAAACAACCCAACCCAACACAACCCAACCTAACCCAACACAACCCAACCCAACCCAACCAACCAACACAACCCAACCCAACACAACCCAACACAACCCAACCCAACCCAACACAACACAACCCAACCTAACCCAACCCAACCCAACCCAACAAACCCAACACAACCCAACACAACCAAACCCAACACAACCCAACCCAACCCAACCCAACACAACCCAACCCACCTAACACAACCCAACCCAACACAACCAAACCCAACACACAACCCAACCCAACACAACCCAACACAACCAAACCCAACACAACCCAACCCAACACAACCCAACCCAACCCAACCCAACACAACCCAACCCAACACAACCCAACCCAACCCAACAAAACACAACCCAACCCAACCCAACCCAACCCAACACAACCCAACCCAACACAACCCAACCCAACACAACCAAACCCAACCCAACACAACCCAACCCAACCCAACCTCAACCCAACCCAACCCAACCCAACCTAACACAACCCAACCCAACCCAACCCAACCCAACACAACCCAACCCAACCCAACCCAACAAACACAACCCAAATCCCAACACAACCCAACCCAACCCAACACAACCCAACCTAACCCAACCCAACACAACCAAACCCAACCCAACACAAACCCAACCCAACCTAACCCAACCCAACCCAACACAACCCAACCCAACACACAACCCAACCCAACACAACTAAACCCAACCCAACCTAACACAACCACAAACCCAACCCAACACAACCCAACCCAACCCAACCCAACCCAACCCACAACCCAACCCAACCCAACACAACCCAACCCAACCCAACCCAACCAACCCAACCCAACCTAACCCAACCCAACCCAACACAACCCAACCCAACACAACCCAACACCAACCCAACACAACCAAACCCAACACAACCAAACCCAACACAACCCAACCCAACACAACCCAACACAACCAAACCCAACCCAACCCAACCCAACCCAACCCAACCCAACCCAACCCAACCCAACCCAACCCAACCCAACCCAACCCAACCCAACCCAACCCAACCCAACCCAAACCCAACCCAACCCAACCCAACCCAAGTACCCAACCCAACCCAACCCAACCAACCCAACCCAACCCAACCCACCCAACAACACAACACAACCCAACCAACCCAACACACAACCCAACCCAACCCAACCTAAACTCCAACCCAACCCAACCCAACCCAACCCAACTTTAACCTAACCTAACCCACCCTAATCCCAATCTACCCAACCCACCCTAACCTAACCCAACCCAACCCAACCCACCCAACTCCAACCTAACCTAACCTAACCTAACCTAACCCAACCAACCTAACCCAACCAACTTAACCTTGGGTAACGTGTTCCAACCACTACAAGATGTCCAGCCCATCCGATTATATGTTCTTCCTGTTCTATTGTTCTTCCCTGGGTTATATATGTGTCTTTTGTTCACTCTTGGCTGTTGTGGATTCATCTACGACACAATACCAGCTGTAGAGGTGGGAGGGGAGGTGGAGTGGGGGTGGAGGAGAGGGGTGGAGTGGGGTGGTGAGAGGTGGGAGGGGAGTTGGAGGGGGGTGGAGGAGAGGGAGTGGGGGGGTGGAGGAGAGGTGGAGCGAGAGGGAGTGGGGGTGGAGGAAGGTGGAGGGGAGGTGGAGTGGGGGTGGAGGGGGGTGGAGGGGAGGAGTGGGGTGGAGGTGGGGTGGAGGAGAGGTGGGAGTGAGGAGTGGGGGGTGGAGGGTGTAGAGTGAAAGGTGGAGGGGGGGGAGTGGAGAGGTGGAGGGGAGGTGGAGTGAGGGGTGGGAGAGATGGAGTGGGAGTTGGAGGGGAGGTGGAGTGAGAGATGAGTTATGTGAGAGGTGGATATTACTCCATGACGTCATAGTGAATCAGAACCAATCACCGCACGCCAAGCCCCGCATAAGAGTGGATTTACTCATCAACATCCGGGCCTCACAAGAAGAGCTGAATGACGTATTTATTAACCTACTAAAACACCACCTGTACCCCTCACCTGTGTCTCACCTGACCCACCTGTACCCTCACCCGTACCCTCACCCATACCTCACCCACACCTGTACCCCACCTGTGTCTCCACCCAGAACCCATACCTGTGCCTACACCTGTACCTCCTCACCTGTACCCACACCTGTACCTCACCTGTGTCTCACCTGTACCCACACCTGTACCCCACCTGTGCCCACACCTGTACCCCACCTGTTCCCTACACCACCTGTACCCACACCTGTACCTCCTCACCTGTGTCTCACCTGTACCCACACCCAGGCCTCACCTGTACCCCACCCGTTCCCCACCTGCACCTCACCTGTGTCTCACCTGCACCAACACCTGTACCTCACCCAGCTCACACCTCCTGCACCTGTACCCACACACCTGCACCCTCACCTGTGTCTCACCTGTACCCACACCTGCACCCCACCTGTGCCTACACCTGTGCTCCCACCTGTACCTCACCTGCACCCACCCACACCTGTACCCCTACCTGCACCCCATCTGCACCCCACCCAGCACCTGCCACCTGTGCACTCTCACCTGCACCCACACCTGTACCTCACCTGTACCCTCACCCGTGCCCACACCTGTACCTCACCTGCACCCCACCTGTACCCTCACCTGTAGCCCACACCTGCACCCACACCTGCACCCTCAACTGCACCCAACCTGACCACCTGCACCTCAATCTGCACCCCAACCTGCACCCCACCTGCAATCTTCACACCCGTACCCCACCTGTACCTCACCCAGCCCACACCTGTACCTCACAATCTGCACCCCACCTGTACCCTCAACCTGCACCCACACCTGTACTCCCCACCTGTGCCTACACCTGTACCCTCACCTGTGCCTCACACCTGTACCCCTCACACCTGCACCCACACATGTACCCCACACCTGTGTCTCACCTGCACCCTCACACCTGTACCCACACACCCAGCTCCCCACCTGTAACCTCACCTGTACCTCACCCAGTCACCCTGTACCCCTCACCTGTATCCACCCTGTACCTCCTCAACTTGCACCCACACCTGCACCTCCTCACCTGACCACCAACTACACCTGTACCTCCTCACCTGTACCCCTCACAATCTGTACCCCACCTGCACCACACCTGCACCTACATGTCTGTACCCACCTGTACCCTCACACCCAGCCCACACACCTGTACCTCACCTGTGTCCCACCTGACCCACCTGTACCTCACCTGTACCCACACCAGCACCCCACCTGCACCCTCACCTGCACCCACACCTGCACCTCCACCCGACCCCACCTGTTCCTCACCTGCACCCTCACCTGGCCTACACCTGTACCCCCACCTGTACCCCACCTGTACCCCACCTGACCCACACCTGTACCCCACCTGCACCCTCACCTGTACCCACACCTGCACCCCACCTGTACCCCACCTGTGCCCACACCTGACCCCTCACCTGCACCCCACCTGTGCTCCACACCTGTACCCCACCTGTGCCCACACCTGCACCTCCACCTGTACCCACACCTGCACCCTCACCTGTGTGCTCACCTGTACCCACACCTGCACCCCACCTGTGCCTACACCTGCACCCCAATCTGTACCCCTCACCTGCACCCACACCTGTACCTCACCTGTGTCCTCACCTGTACCCCACCTGTACCCCCACCTGCACCCACAACTGTACCCCACCTGTACCCTCAACTGTGCCTACACCTGCATACCCCACCTGTGCCTACACACCCGTACCTCACCCACCCACCTGTACCTCACCTGTACCTCACCTATACCCTCACCTGTACCCTCACCCACCCACACCTGTACCCCACCTGCACCTCACACCTGTACCCACACCTGTACCTCACCTGCACCTCCACCTATACCCCTCAGCTGTACCCACACCTGCACCTCACCTGTGCCTCACACTCTGTACCCTCACCTGTGCCTACACCTGTACCTCACCCTATACCCTCACCTGCACCTCACACCTGCACCCCACCTGTACCCCTCACCTGTGCCTACACCTGTACCCCACCTGTTTCTCACCCACCTCACCTGTGCCCCTCACCTGTGCCTACACCTGCACCTCCCACACCTGTACCTCACCTGTACCCTCACACCTGTACCCCACCTGTACCTCACCCACCTCACCTTGTGCCTACACCTGTGCCCCACCTGTACCTCACCCTGTACCTCACCTCGTACCTCACCTGTAGCCCACACCTGTACCCCACCTGTTTCTCACCTGTACCCCCAATCAGCCTACACCTCCCTCACCTGTGCCTCACACCTGTACCTCACCTGTACCCACACCTGTACCTCCCTCCACCTGTACCACCTGTACCCACACCTGTACCTCACCCACCACACCTGACCTACACCTGTACCTCACCCAGTCATACACCTGTACCTCCACCTGTACCCACACCTGTACCCTCACCTGTACCTCACCTGTACCCCACACCTGTACCTCACCTGCACCTACACCTGCACCTCACCTGTACCCACACCTGCACCCCACCCCTGTCCCACCTCACCCAGGTGCCCACACCTGTGCCTACACCTGTACCCACACCTGTGCCTACACCTGTACCCCACCTGTACCCCACCTGTACCCACACCTGTACCCCATCTGTACCTCACCTATACCCTCACCTGTACCTCACCTGTTCCTCACCTGTACCTCACCTGTACCTCACACCTGTACCTCACCTGTGCCTCAACTGTACCTCACCTGTTCCTCACCTGTACATTAAGGTAGGGAAGGTATATGTGTTTGATGTGTCTGACTCCAGCTTAATCCGCCTCCAGTATCCTCTTGAGTGGGTCGGGGGAGGGGTCGAGTGTGTACCCTGTGTGTGTGTGTGTGTATGTATGTACGTCTGTCAATTTACACTATGTCCGTATAAGCAACAGAAACAACAGAATCACCATTAACGGTATCAACAGTAAAACCTTCCCATCAGTAACAAACAAACAGTAAAGCAAAACTCATGAGAACTAGCAACAGGAGGGAGGGAGGGGTGGAGGAAGGGTAAGGGCGGAGGAAGATAAGACAGAATGAGAGAGAGAGAGAGAGAGGACAGAGACAGACAGACAGACACAGTGAGACAGAGAAACAGAAAGGTACTTAGGAGTAGAAATCCCACCTGTCCAAACAAACTGTGCACGACGAAGACACACACACACACACACACACACACACACACACACACAGACAAGAAATAACTACGTCCGTGTTAAATTGTAAATGACACCGTCCGCTAAAGTTAGTGTTTACTTGTTATTTCCAGGTCCTGTCGATGGAGGATTTTGCAGGGACTATTTGTCGAGTTGGTGACTTGAAGAGACAGGGAGGGGGAAGGGAGGGGAGGGAGGGGAGGGGGGGGGGAGGGGGGGAGGAGGGGAGGGGAGGGGAGGGGGGAGGGAGGGCGAATGGTAGTGGGGATGAGGGAGGGGTGGGGGGGAGTAGGGGTGGGGTGGGGGGAGAAGGAGAGGGTGGGGGAGAAGGGGAGGGAGAGGAGAGGGGGAAGGGGGAAGAGGGAGGAAGGGTGGGGGAAGGGAGGAGGTGAAGATAAGGTTAGGTTAGGTTAGGTTAGGTTAGGTTTATATATTTTGTATCCTACTTTTCCTTCCTTTCTACCTCCTCTTCCTCCTCCTGCCTCTTCCTCCTCCCTTCCTCTCCTGCTCCCTCCCTCCCTCCTCTCTCCTGCTCCCTCCTCCCTCCCTTCTCCTTGCCCTCCTCCCTCCTCCTTCCTCCTGCTCCCTCCTCCCTCCCTTCCCTCCTCCTGCTCCCCTCCTCCTCCCTCCCTTCCTCTGCTCCCTCCTCCCTCCTTTCCTTCTGCCCTCCTCCTCCCTTCCTTCTCCTCCTGCCCTCCTCCCTCCTTTTCCTCGCTCCCCTCCTCCCTCCCTTCCTCCTCCCTGCTCCCTCCTCCCTCCTTCCTCCTCCTTCTCCCTCCCTCCCTCTTCTGCTCCCTCCTCCCTCCTCTCCTCCTGCCCCCCTCCTCCCTCCCTTCCTCTCTCTCCTGCTCCCCTCCTCCCTCCCTTCCTCTTCTGCTCCCTCCTCCCTCCTCCTCTTCTGCTCCCTCCTCCCTCTCTTCCTCTCCTCCTGCTCCCTCCTCCCTCCCTTCCTCTCCTGCTCCCTCCCTCCCTCCTTCCTTCTTCCCTCCTCCCTCCTTCCTCCTGCTCCCTCCCTCCCTCCTCCCTTCCTCTCCTGCTCCCCTCCTCCCTCCCTTCCTCTTCTGCTCCCTCCTCCCTCTTCCTCTCCTGCTCCCCTCCCCTCTCCCTCTTCCTCCCCTGCTCCCTCCTCTCCCTCCCCTCCTCCTCCCTGCTCCCTCCTCCCTCCCTTCCTCTCCTCTGCTCCCCTCCTCCCTCCCTTCCTCTCTGCCCTCCTCCTCCTCTCCTGCTCCCCTCCTTCCTCTCCCTCCTCCTCTTCTGCTCCTCCCTCCCTTCCTTCTGCTCCCTCCTCCCTCCTCTCTGCCCTCCTCCCTCCTTCCTCTCCTGCTCCCTCCTCCTCCCTTCCTCTCCTGCTCCCTCCTCCTCCCTTCCTCTTCTGCTCCCTCCCTCCCTTCCCCTCTCTCCTGCTCCCTCCCTCCCTCCCTTCCTTCTGCTCCCTCCTCCCTCCTACCTCTTCCCTCACACTACTAGCCAAGGAAGACCACACCACTCCCCGTTCTCTACTACACACACACACACACACACACACACACACACACACACACACACACACACACACCACGCTACACGTTTTCTTTTTGTTTTAACATAAAACAAAGGTCTATTGTCAACTTCAGCTCTCCTCCTTCCTCCTTCCTCCCTTCCTCCTTCCCCTCCCCTTCGCTCCTCCCTCCTTCCCTCCTCCTCCCCTTCCTCCCTCCTTCTATGACAACAAAGTGCTTGACTAGGTAAATCCATCATCCCTCCCTCTCTCCTTCCTTCCCTCCCTCCCTTTCTCCTTCTCCTTCCTCCCTCTCACTCTCTTCCTACTCCCTCCTCTCTCACACCAATGGTAGAGAGAGAGAAGAAGAGAGAGAGAGAGAGAGAGAGAGAGAGAGAGAGAGAGAGAGAGACATTATGATAGATGTTCCATTAAGTAAGAGACAGACAGACAGACAGACAGACAGACAGACAAATAGACAGTAGTTAATTATGATAAGCTCAACACCTCTTAACAATTTATCTACTAATTACAGGAGACAATTAACATAAGCCACCTCGCATGACTAATTAACACCTCTAATTACCTTGTTAGCGATGATGACGTATGTAAATGGCGATAGTTAATTACATGATTAACTGTATTTACCTGGTCAACACCTGTTCTGATGAGTTGGTTTTTGAGAACGATGCTTTAACCCTTTGAGGACGATGGTTTAACCCTTTGAGGACGATGGTTTAACCCTTTGAGGACGATGGTTTAACCCTTTGAGGACAATGGTTTAACCCTTGAGAACGATGCTTTTAACCCTTTGAGGACGATGGTTTAACCCTTTGAGGACGATGGTTTAACCCTTTGAGAACGATGCTTTAACCCTTTGAGGACGATGGTTTAACCCTTTGAGGACGATGGTTTAACCCTTTGAGGACAATGGTTTAAGGGAGGGTCATTTGTTCGGTGTTAATTACCTTGTATTGACATAGTTAAGGTATAGGTAGCTATGAGTTTACGATAATGACAGACAGACAGAGACAGACAGACAGACAGACAGACAGACAAAGCCTTCAGGGGTATAATCATCACTTATCATTACGGTAACTACCTTAGCACTTATGATAATTAATACATAAGGAGATAATGGCAATTATTAACCTTCACTTGGCCATGTTCACTTGGCGGTGTTCAGTATGACAATGTTCAGTGTTCAGTTATCGATGTACTGCTGGAACGAGTAATGTCAACGATGTCATGGGTTAAAGAGGACTGTGGGCGTAATGGGTGTGGATGTAATGTAAGTGGGTATAATTGGCGTGGGCGTTGATGGGTCCCTGCGCTAACAATGTAGAGAGTTGCCCCCACCACCTGTTATCAAGGTGACGTATGTTTCTTATAAAAGTCTACAGGTATACATAAACCCAGGTAATTACAGGTGAGTGTACAGGTGTAAGTCAGGTGTGAGTGTATGGGTGTAAGTCAGGTGTAAGTCAGGTGTGAGTGTAAGGGTGAAAGTCAGGTGTGAGTGTATGGGTGAAAGCTGTGAGTGTATGAGTGTAAGTCAGGTGTGAGTAGGGTGTAAGTCAGGTGTAAGTCAGGTGTGAGTGTAAGGGTGTAAGTCAGGTGTATGTATGGGTGAAAGTCAGGTGTGAGTGTATGGGTGAAAGTCAGGTGGAGTGTAAGGGTGTAAGTCAGGTGTGAGTGTAAGGGTGTGTCAGGTGTGAGTATGAGTGTAAGTCAGGTGGGGTATGGGTGTTAGTCAGGTGTGAGGTGTCAGGTGTGAGTGTAAGGGTGTAGTCAGGTGTGTGAGTGTATGGAGTGTAAGTCAGGAGGTATGGGTAAGTCAGTGAGGATGGGTGCAAGTCAGGTGTGAGTGTATGGGTGTAAGTCAGGTGAGTGTATGGGTGTAAGTCAGGTGTGAGTGTATGGGTGTAAGTCAGGTGTGAGTGTATAAGTGTACAGGTAGATGTTAGTGCATAAGGGTAAGTGTACAGAAACCAAAAATATTGAAAGTTTAATAAAGAAATCAAGACTGAGAAACAAACAACATTTCTCACTTGTTTACGTGTGTGTGAGAAAGACGGACTGTGTGTCGAGTACTCGTATCTGTTCGGGGTTAAGTGACCAACATTATTCGCCGTAGTTTTTATTCAACATAGGTGAAAGTATACTTCTAGGAGTTATATTTAGGCTGTCAATTGTGTATAGGTAAAGCCTTCTAGGAGGGTGTGTATACAGAAAATGGAGCTGTATAGTTGTGTGTGTTGTTGTATGGCTGTCGAGTATAATGCTGTATGGCTGTCGAGTATAAGCACCGCTGTCGAGTAATATTGCTGAATGGCTGTCGAGTATATTGCTGTATGGTTGTCGAGTATATTGCTGTATGGCTGTCGAGTATATTGCTGTATGGTCTGTCGAGTATATTGCTGTATGGCTGTCGAGTATATTGCTGAATGGCTGTCGAGTATATTGCTGTATGGCTGTCGAGAGTATATTGCTGTATGGCTGTCGAGTATATTGCTGTATGGTTGTCGAGTATATTGCTGTATATGGCTGTCGAGTATATTGCTGTATGGCTGTCGAGTATATTGCTGAATGGCTGTCGAGTATATTGCTGTGGCTGTCGAGTATATTGCTGTGCGGCTGTCGAGTATATTGCTGAATGGCTGTCGAGTATATTGCTGAATGGCTGTCGAGTATATTGCTGAATGGCTGTCGAGTATATTGCTGTATGGCTGTCGAGTATATTGCTGAATGGCTGTCGAGTATATTGCTGTGCGTATTGTCGAGTATATTGCTGTATGGCTGTCGAGTATATTGCTGAATGGCTGTCGAGTATATTGCTGTATGGCTGTCGAGTATATTGCTGTATGGCTGTCGAGTATATTGCTGTATGGCTGTCGAGTATATATTGCTGTATGGCTGTCGAGTATATTGCTGTATGGCTGTCGAGTATATTGCTGTGTATGTCGAGTATATTGAATGGCTGTCGAGTATGTGCTGAATGGCTGTCGAAGTATATTGCTGTATGGCTGTTGTATATATTGTTGTATGGCTGTCGAGTATATTGCTGAATGGCTGTTTAGAGTATATTGCTGTATGGCTGTCGAGTATATTGCTGTATGGCTGTCGGTATATTGCTGAATGTGCTCGAGTATATTGCTGTATGGCTGTCTGAGGTATTGCTGTATGGCTGTCGAGTATATTGCTGAATGGCTGTCGAGTATATTGCTGAATGGCTGTCGAGTATATTGCTGTATTGGCTGTCGAGTATATGCTGTATGGCTGTCGAGTATATTGCTGTATGGCTGTCGAGTATATTGCTGAATGGCTGTCGAGGCTGAATGCTGTCGTGAGTATATTGCCAGCTGTCGAGTATATTGCTGTATGGCTGTCGAGTATATTGCGGAATGGCTGTCGAGTATATTGCTGTATGGCTGTCGAGTATATTGCTGAATGGCTGTCGAGTATATTGCTGTATGGCTGTCGAGTATATTGCTGAATGGCTGTTGAGTATTTGCACCGAACACTCAATTGCTATTTTACTCTCAAACAAATTCTTGTATCGCTATCGTGTACTTTATCAGGACCCATTTTACGTACTGCTGCTGTGTGTGTGTGGGGGGTCTTATCTGTGGAGCCTATCAGTACCCCGACTCTGGGGTTATTAGATAAGGTGAGATAAAGACAAGGTTCCGACAGGGTGGTGGTGCCTCTTGTCATGGTGTGGGAGGGGTGGGAGGTGTGGAAGGGTAAGTGAGGAGGGTGAGTGAGGAGGGAGTGGAGGTGTGGAAGAGGAGTAGGAGGGTGTGGAGGAGCTGAAAGGTGTGGGAGGAGTGAGAGGAAGGTGGAAGGGGAGTAGGAGGGTGTGGGAGGGAGTGAGAGGTATAGAGGGAAAGGAGAGGAAGGAAATATTTTGGTTTCTAACGGTATCAGGGTGTTCTGGTGTTCACAGGTCCTCATCAGTGTTCACATGATGTATAGAGCAAAATGCATTAATATTTCTACATTGGGTCAATACATGAAGCATTCTTTTAACTTAACCCTGGAGGTCAATGAAGGACCTGGTTGAAGAGATCTTTCAGTCTGGAACAATTTAGGCTGACAACTTGCCTAATATAGTGGTCTCGCGTCCAAGTCCCGAGCAATCCTACACCCACACACCCACCACACACGTAAAATAAAATCCCCATTGGAAAAATATGTAAAAATTTTAACATCTTCTGATATCGTCACGAAAAACCCTCGACTCGTACACTCTGCCCCCCCTCCCCATACGCAGCGCCGGGTTATTTCTCTACACTATTTTATCAGATTTTCGGTACCGACGTCAATTTGTATCGGTCACTTATACCTGTAATTTTCGTTCATCATCGGTCGGCTCCCTGTCTCCGTGTTGCTAGGAGGGGTGAAGGGGGAGGGAGGAGGAGAAGTTCACACCTGAGTAATGTTGTGCCCCTGAGTAAATATACGGCGGGTGAGTTGTTGGAGATGGTGTGGGGTGGTGGTGGTGGTAGGGGGTGGTGGTGTGTAGAAGATATTTGTAGGGGTGTGTGGTTAAGTTGGTGGTAGGAATGTACACACACACACACACACACACACTTGACATTGAGCAACAGGTTATTAATATTTCTAATCTTTATCTTTACTTAACTCCCAAAGAAAGATGTTGATCAATTAATAATTCGCTTGTATTCAGGAACAGTTTATTAAGACTCACTTTAAATGGTTAAATATACATAACTATTAAGAAATATTGTTTACATGCAAAAAATAATTACAAAAATTATATATAAATGTTTCGTAAAAACACAAATTTATCAGAGAATCTTTTCTTAATTCTCACTATCATTCATTATGTGTGTGTGTGTGTGTGTGTGTGTGTGTGTGTATTAGTGTGTGTGTATGTGTGTATGTATGTGTGTGTGTGTGTGTGTGTGTGGGTGTGTGTGTGTGTATGGGTGGGTGTGTGTGTATGTGTGTGTGTGTATGTGTGTGTATGTGTGTGTGTGTGGTGTAATAATAATAATAATAATAATAATAATAATAATAATAATATGTAATAATAAATAATAATATAATAATAATTGAGAGGTTCCAAGTGTTCCTGAAGAAGGCAGTGATGGGTAGGAAACTTTGGGTAACACTAAGTTCATTTAATGTGCGGATAGGAGAAATACAAGTGGTGACTGGCGCGTGCCATGCACGGCCAACAGGGGAGTCTGACAGACTGCTTTGCCATATGGCAGCCTCAGGGCATGTTGCCACATAGCACGTGCAGTTTTGCAAGTAATTACATACATAGGTGCTACTTGGCACAGTGAGAAGCATATACAAGGTTGCTATAAGCACAGTAGCTTAGATACATAACCTACAATAATAATAATAATAATAATAATAATATATGTAATAATAATAATAGGTTTATTGAAAGAGCTTGGCAGCCAGAAGGCTGAAAATAGTTACAC
The DNA here is from genome assembly GCF_018991925.1 of Homarus americanus. NCBI lineage: Eukaryota > Metazoa > Arthropoda > Malacostraca > Decapoda > Nephropidae > Homarus > Homarus americanus. The sequence continues at coordinate 2,594 of NW_024745407.1, read as the reverse complement.
TGGTGGGGAATGGTTTCGATTTACAAATAATATACAAGTAACATAAGTGATACAAATAAGATATATAATAATTAGGTGAGAGAAAAGCTCAAACTACAGTTCATTTCAACATAATTGTTAGTGCAGGTGTTTGGGAGTGAATACACTGGTTTATTACAGTTATTGATAATTTTACAATGGTTGGGACTGGGTTGAACTTATGGCGGTGGTTCGTGCATTGCTGGGCTGGATGCGGTTGTGGTGTCGAACAGCAATTCTCGGGCGAGGATCTCAGGTGGTAGTAGGAGCCGGTGTAAAGGATCACAGAAGCTGCAAATTTGCAGGTAGGGTCGTGGTGATAGTCAGTGAGAGTCGAAAGGGTCAGTGTGTTGAGCGCTTCTTGATATGTGGGTAGGAAGGAGAGAATAATCTTGCATGCTTTTGCACTTTTTACAAATTCTTTACGTTGTGTGTGTGTGTGTGTGTGTGTGTGTGTGCGTATGTAAATAACGGTTTATAGAATGAGTATGGCAGCCGGAAGCTGAAAATATACAGTTACATAACTGGGGAATGGGTCACTTGATTTACAAATAATATACAAGTAACATAGGTGATATAAATATGATATATAATAACTAGGTGGGGAGAAGGTCATACCACAGGGCATTTCAACAGTGACAGTGCAAAAAAGTAAGATTGACTGGGAGTGAACACACTGCTTGGTACAGTTTGTTGATAATTTTTACAATGGTTGGTACTGGGCTGTTCTTGTAGCGATTAGTACATGCTCATATGGGCTGGATGCGGTTGTGGCGTGTGTGTTAACCTGGCATTGGACAAGCCATACTGCACAGATCCTCAACCGAATACCATGAACTGGTGGAGAGAGTGAGTGAGTGAGTGAGTGAGTGAGTGAACGAGGGAGGCAGTCATCCGATACCGAACTAATGCGTTATCATAATGGTGACATATAACTATATTTGTTTTAACCGCACACTTCAGTCGATTTCACCTCCTGTTTAGAAAACCAATACGTGCGTCCAGGTCTTACCACGTCGTCAGGCAATTACCTGTGAACTGATTTACATACCACTATCTGGACGTCTGGGAACATGATTGCTTTGTTATGTCCTTGGTCGTTCTGGATGGTGACGATGGAACCGGTGATGTAGTGGTTGGTCGCGAGTCACTGTTTCTCTATGTGAAGCAGAGGCCTCGTAGGATCCCAGCAACTCGTTGTTCTTAGGGCCTGCGAGTCGTATCTACGCACTTCAACTTTATTCGAAATGAGACTGTATGATGTTGATCTTCGCGTGTGGGTGTTAAGTGACCTTACGAGGCGTACCGAGGTCAGCCATCCACCAGGCGGAGGAAGTAAACTCAGAATGACCATGAGTAATGTTTTCATCCCAACAGAAGAAACCAGTCGTTGATTTGCTATTTCGAAGCATTTGTTTAGAGGAGGAGAAAGCACTGACGGCGGCTTGACTGGTGAGCGGCTGGTGGGTCTACCCAGGAGGAGTAGCGCAAGCTGACGGTACCTGCACCAGTGTAGTGCCTCGACACCAGCGCGCTGTACAAGTCACATCCGGTATCTGTCCATAGAAATAAACGTCTAAATCAATCAATTATCAAATTTAACCTAAGACACATAAGACCCATTGTTTTTAACCTTACTATAACTACAGGAATAAACCGAAAACAAACTGGACGCAAAGAAGACACTATAAAGTACTGTTTGGTGACGCAGAGGACTTGGTTGTTGTATTTTTTATTTTGTAAGTTTATTGTACATCTCTCCCTCTCCCTCTCCCTCTCTCTCTCTCTCTCAATAGATGATAATAGTAGGTGTACTGTATTAAAGTGTTGGTTAGGTTAGGTTTGCAGTGAGGTCCAGCGAGTGTATTGTGTACTGTATATAACGAGTTTCTTACCTGTAAGGCAGAAGAACGTACAGGTAGCCTCATTAACGTGACGATAATGAGCACACTTAAGGATACTATCGACATGACCCAGGTAACAATACACTTAAGTCAGGATACACGACATCTACCTATCAACACATTAAGACCATTGATTCTACCTGCTCTTATACAACGAAATAATTTATAATAATCACAAAATTTTACACGTTACTTCATTAGTTCGCTAAGAGTAATATCTCAATCCACTCTTACATTTACTCGAAGACGTAATTCATTATAGATTCCAGTTACGTTAATAATGACGAAACACGAGATCACAACACGTATTTAAAGATAACTGGCAGAGGGACTGTATAATGTCATTGTATCAGAACCCTTGTGTATCTTTGTATTCAAGTTCTTTATCACAGTCATCATCGTACCACAATCATCTACCTTCATTACCACAATCACCACTATCACCAACACTTTATGGACTCACCTTGAAATAATGGGCAAATTCCATTGAAGTCACACTGCTCAGCGTCGTCGTCATCATCATCATCATCATCATCATCATCACTCTTATCTTCTTCAGTAGTACCTTCATCGTCAGTAGTTCAGTGAGGTCAACCACTCGTGAACTGACAATCTGAAGTACTTTATATTAATAGATCTTTCGTACAGTTGGGTTGGGTTAGACCGTTAGGG